>NW_015151596.1:96123-107989 GCF_000732505.1 Cyprinodon variegatus
TTGAGACCCTTCAGAGAGCCTACTTAGACCTCAGAGACCCTACATAGACCCAGAGGAAACCCTAGAAATGCCTAACTAAGACCTCACAAAGACCCAACATAGAGACCCTGCAAAGGCCTAAACCAAGACCCAGAACTGACCCCTGAAAATACCTCACTGATCCTATGGAGAGCTCAGAGACCTAACCAAGAACCAAGACCCAGAACTGACCCTGCAAAGAACTCACATAAACTTTGAAAAGACGTCAACAGAACCCTCAAAAATGTGACAAAGACCCAGAACAAAGATGTGACTTAGACCTTGGAAAAACGTCACCAAAGCTGTATGAAGACTGTCCAGGTTCATCCAGTGTGAAGGAGCAAAACATGCTACAGATCAGCTTTTTATCCAACTATGGATTCTAGTGTTTCAGTAGAGAAAATTGTCAGATTTATACATATAAATATCGAGAAATAATAATTCTATGTTGTAATATAAAAAAAAAATCTCTTCAAGCAAAGAAGGAAAAAATGAGAGGGAGCAGCTAACTTACTATGCCTTACTGGACATTTTAACAATGAATGATCTGATAGGTACTGGTGTTCTGAGTCTAACACAGAGTATGGCTTTGTTTCCACAAACTGCTGCCAATATAAACACATTCTTCACCAAAACTAAAAACAGAGGCAGCCAGGAAGCACTTCTCAGCTTGTCTTCTTTCTTGTTTGTAATTAATGGCGGTTTTCCCTCCAGGAAACCTGCTAACGAGGACCTTTGGAGCTGCAGCTTTTGGTCGGTTCAGCAAACAGCCTCGTAATCCTGGATCAGTTTCTGGATCATAGATCCGAGTGTTCTGAGGGTCCAGCTTTGCTTCAGGTCTTACATTTCCTTAAATTAAAGCTCACATCTGGTTACATATAAGCAAGGAGGAATTCTTAACGGTAACAATAATTTACATCCATAAACCGTCATCGCTGAGGTAAAATCTAGTAGCACTCTGGTGAAGCTTGTGTTCAAAGAAGCTACATTTGTAGCATCTTCAGCTGGAGCCACGGAGTCAGGCTGCTCAGCTACAGGTAGACCGCCTGCTGGGGGTGCTGGGGTGTGGTCTGTCTCCAGGCAGCAGAGGATGAGGATGTCAGGACACGCCAATCAGCAGAGGAGGTAAGCTCGCTGGAGCCTCCTGGGTTTTCACCTGGAAGAACGAACAATGAGCAGATTGCATCATCGGAGGCTGCAGAACGCAGAGAGACTGAACCTTGGTGTATGAAAACAGGCTCAAAGGCCCTTCAGCTGTTAGTATCAGGTCAGATCATGAGAGCGAGGATGGTTTAGGATCAAGATGATGAATGAGACTCAAAGCTACAAGTTAATTCAGCAAACCAGATGTTATGAAAACACCATGCAGCCTAAAAGGAAACAGTTTCAGTTAGTCTGCAGCTCACAGATAAGCCAAGGTGGACCGTACCTCTAACAGGCGGGGGGTAGGAAAGAGGTGAAGGGGGGGAGGAGGAACAGGGACAGAAGCTCGGAGAAGGGAGGAGATCCTGAGTTTGTTCTCCTGAAGAAACTCAGCAGAAGAGGGAAAAGAAACAAGTGAGAAATCAGAATCATCTATTTCCACAGAGTTTGTGAAAACAAACAAGGAATCCAGGTCCTCTGCACTCAACAGAGATATATCTACAAATAGATATAAAAAGAATAGAACATAATAGAAAAGAGTAAATCATAACGTTTATTATTTATACATACAGTGTCTTTTTTTCAATCATTTGCTTTCCTGACTGTTAATGTTCAACCTGCAGGAAGACACGGTTTCTGCAGCTACTGGTTTATGCACAGAGCTTCTCTAACATCAACCTGAAGTCACAGTCTAAACAGTATATGTCTAGGATGTAAGGGGTCTGCAGAGATGTTAGCTGCCCTTTTCCTGACCCCAGGCATAAACGAGACCTGGATGGAGGGAAGGTCGGTCCTGATGATGCACGCTGATTTGATCGTTTTAGTTTGCGAATGCTGCTTTCAAAGGTGCATTTTCAAAATCTGAATAATTAATATACTGTCTGTATTTTTGAAAACCAGTGAGGAGGTTTGCGCTGTTAAAATCATTAGTAAGAATAATGAGAAGAGAAACCAGGTTTTATCTCCATGTCTGTTATCTGCTTTTCAGCCTCTGATGTGGTGGAATGTAAACACTGGTCAAAACATACGAGGAGACCTCTCCTGGGATTAAAGAGATTTAAAGCTATAAAAACAAACTCCAGGAAACATTTGTGATGCTGTACGGTAAAGTTTAAAGTTTAAAGATTAAAAAAAGATTTTTAAGGAATAACAGGAAAGGAATCTGGGATAGGAAGCTTAGAACCAACCAACTCACCTGTAGGTTGCCCTTTGCTTTCTTCAGGACATCCCTTGTTCTTGATACTAGAAACAAAGAATATGTTTATTTAATTACCTCTCCCCCACATGTTGCTTGTCTACTGCATTAGCTGGATACTAATACTGTTAGTATGCAGCCAATAACTACAGTATCATGTCTCTGGGGAAAACCTACTAAATCACACAAGGACTGAAATATTAGCAGAACTTTGGTATTGATTATCTCATATAATGCTTCACCTCTGAAGTGACTGTTCTTTAGGTGGGAACTAGAATAGATAGAGTAGAAATATGAACGCTAATGATTCAAATGTCTGGCCTAAAAAGCTACTGGTCATCAGTTTTATTTTTTAGTTCCTTTAAGATTTTTGGAAATAGGTAAAACATTAAGCAGAGGGGTCATAAAAATACTTTCCTTCTCTGAGCTGGAAGATCATTTGGTCTTCTTTGTAAATTCAGTTCTGTATGATCTACTGTTCTTTATAAAGTTTTTTTTTTTTTTCTAATAAAGCTTTTTTTAGACTATTTTCTATGAGAAATAAAGACAGGTGGTTTTGTGAGTTTATAGGAAAAGAATTAGAACAAAACTGATAAAAGTTGTTCTTATCAGAAACAACCAGAGACTCACGCTGGCTGACAATAAAATGCTCCATGCTATCCTTGGTGAGGTTGGAGCTCTTCAGTCTCTCCATTGCGTCCTTTAGAGCCTTCTCCTGCTCTGAGAGCTTCAGACGGAGAGAGGCGACCTCGTCCTTTAGGGACTCATCCTAAATAAAAACAGGAATGAACACAGGTTTTGTTTTGTTTGCAGTAATTTAACCGTAGGTGCATGATTTTGGAGATCTGGGCTCCTACCTGCGTGGAGTCAGACTGATCGGCTCTCTGGGACGCCTGCAGCACAGACTCAGCCTCCTGCAGGATCTGTTTCAGGGTTTTAGTGTCTGACAGCAGATTTCTGACACATCCTGGATCTAAAGGCTGGGAACCAAACAGCATAAAGGATCTTTGTTTACACATCCAGTAGGAGGCAGCAGGGTGCAATTTATCACTGCTCTTCAAATCACCCAGATATCAGGAAGGTCACTACTGATGCATTTGTTTATCATTCATGAGTCCGTCTACATTTAGATTCATTTCATTCATTAGTTTGTGACTGTTTATTCATTTGTATCCATTTATCTGCTTGTTCCAGATTGTTTTTCATTAATAACATAGATTTTTCCTTTACGATTTAATTTCTAAATAATTGACTGTATTCTTTGTTTTCCCCTCATTTCCTGTAAAGAGTCTAACAGCAGCAGCTCAACCCTACATTTTAAACCCTTTAGACACTGAGCATTACACTGTGTTTCATCGTTTCCCTGAAATGGTCTCACAGTGAGCAAAGATCCACGTCGCTCCACCATCAGGCAAATGTCAAAACTCTGCTACAACTTGTTAGATAGAGACAAAGCTTAAAGTCTGTGCAGAAGTCTGGATCATTCTCCGGTCTCCTTGAAAACTAGCTGACCTCCTTGACCTCTCACCTGATGAAGCCTCTGTGAGGCGTTCAGGGAGCAGAGGGCGGCCTCCATCCGAATAACCAAGGACGCCCCATCAACCAGCTGCTGCTGCAGGGCCCCAAAGTCTTGGACATGGCTGACGGTGGGGCGGCTAGAGAGGGATCCATCAGGAGCTTCGCTCTGCAGGCTGGAGGCAGCTGAGGGGGAAATGAGGGAGATGTTGGAGATCCAGGAAAGAACTCTGTTCCACACAACTCTGAGGTATGCATCTGTCTGTGTCTCACCTGTTTCTCCTTCTCTCTGTATGGATCGTAGAGGAGATGAGGGATCAATGAGTCCAGTGTCTCTAACAGGCGGAGAGAGAACTTTATCTGCAGAACAAACATTCCTGTTAGAAGTGCAGAACATTTTAGAAATGTAAATAAACACAGAATGGATCTGATTCCTCTGAATGTTCATCAGAAACAGGTGGGGTCAGTTTAAACAGTGTGTGTCCAGGATGAGCGGGGTCTGCAGAGATGCTTGCTGTCCTTTTTATCCAACCCAATATCTGGACACGCTCTAAACATGTTTAAATCTTAATGAAAGACAGACTGACCGCTGAAGAGTCGCCTCCTGGCTGCAGGACGGTCAGTCTGACCAATCAGCTGCTGCTCCAGCTGGATGTGAAGCTCTTTGGGGTCAAAGTTCACAGCCTGATGTCCTGGCTGAGCATCCTGAGCCACCTGATCTGCTCGGCAACACAAAGTGCAGGAAATCGGTCCCAACAAGGAAGCTGATGTTTTCAGTTAATAGATTATTTCATATGTTTTTCCTTTTAAAAGAAAATCTTTAATAAAATTACCCTAAATATCAGCCGGGTAATGATCAATCCTCCATTTCTAACATACCTTGTTTAAACCTGTTAATTTTTAAGTAAGAACAAAGCCAACTGCTGCTCCAACATCTTCTGTTAATGACCAAAATCAGAGGGAATAATCGCAAGGAAATTCCTAATAAACTATGAATAATAATAAAATTAGGCAGCTAAACCATCATTTGGAAGACAGACCCAGAATGCTGAGCTGTGGCTGATCTTTTTCTGGTTAAAGCGGGCCTATTATACTTCCTCTTAACACTTACGATTGGTCTACGGCAAATACAGACATAAAATGTTCTTTTTTGGCTTTAAATCCCTCTTGGTTAATAAGATTTCACCCTCAGTTTCCCCTATTTGGAGCAACTTAAGGATAAACTGTTTGTTAAGTAGCTGGTAGCGAACAGATGCATGATGTTACATCCGCACTTCTGGAGCCATTCAGGATGCAGTTAGCAGTTTCTGAATGGTTAGCAAGTCTTATTCCCAAGGCTACTGTAGAGAGAATTCCAGATATTTGTTTAAAGCTAAATTCCTACAGAGTTCTTAAACTGTTCTGTTATTTCTTCAGGCTATCAGAGTCATGATTTTACAAAGTGTTGGTTTGTCTGCGACGCTTCTAGGAGGCATTTTGGTAGTTTAAAAAGAAGGTGATATTAGCGCTAGCATCCCTATGGGAATTTTAATGTAAAGTAGCATCTATGCTAACAGTTAGCTGCCTGTGTCTTTTTAGCTGTAGTTCAGTGTAAACAAATTAGTTGCACATTTTCTTCACATATTAAGCTCAGTGTTAGGAAATGTACTCGAATAATAATTATAACTTTTATAACTCAGATGTGATATAACAGGGAATGTGGCCAGATGGCCACCTATGCTGAGCCTGGTTCTGGTTCTGCTGGAGGTTTCTTCCTGTTCAAAGTCAACATTAACCAAAAATGAAGATCAAAGCCGAATGCAAAAATAACGCAACAATAGATAATTTTTCTACCAAAATTACTTTTTCTTATCAAACTAACAATTGTCATAACAAGTTAATATCAAAGTTAGTAAATGCAACCATAGAGATACACGTTCTCTAAGCCCAGCTTATTAGTTAACATTGCAGTTATGTGAGGAATTTTATAAAATAGCACGATTGAAAAATCTTTGTCATATTCAAAATTAGTCATTGCCAATTATATCTGACTTAGAGCCGCTGGAAAGATGCAAACTTTTTCATCCTTTTTTCTGCACCACAGTGATTTTTACAACACTTAAGAGAAATAAAGTGACATCAAACAGACTTTTTCCAGCTGATATATATATATTTGTCTCCATATATATATTTGCCTCCATATATATATATTTGTCTCCATAACCCCAAAGCTAGCTCCTAAACATGCATATACTGATGTATAAAATATGTTTTCTATATATTAATTAACAGAATTTGCCAATTAGATGAAATATAGTCTGCTTAAAATATTTATGAACGATTGACACGTCTATTGAACTGTCAGAGCCAATAGGAGACGTCAGTCAGAAGTAACATTATGGAGAGAGCAGAGCTTTGGTTTTTATTTCAGGGTCAGGTTTTCGTTGGACTTGTTCTGGTTTCTAGATCTTTTGTTGTTTGTTTTAGCTGCTTAGAGCTGAAATTTGAATTTCATTGGTGGATCCACTGAATCCCTCCCACCGGGTTAAATAAGAATTTAAACACTTATTAGGTTACAGTTTGATTTCACATTTCACCCACAGGAAGAAGTAATCAAATACTGTAAATGTTTAGTAAACTAGAGGTCGTCCTGCTGAATCCTGGAGGCAAAAAGAATTTAAACGATTGTGTGATTTTTTTCTCCCCCTTTTCTTCAAACTGTTTATTCTTTTGTAAAGTAAATGCAGTAATTTTCTAAAGTGAGGACCTGTTTGGTGGTGAAACAGCAGGTGTTTTCTCAGAAAAAGAAAGAGTTTTTGCTTATTTAAAGCCGTTGATCAAAGGCAGCAGTAATCAAAGAGGCAGATGCCATGCTGCTGCAATCATTCCCATCGCCATCATGAGCAACAACACTGGATTAAGTGTGAGATGGTGGTATATTCAGTATTTTTTATTTCTTCATGAAAATACACTTTTGAACCAGCCTTGATAAAACCGAAACCTGACCAAAAACCTCAAGGCCGAGAAAAACGGGTGAAAATCAAGACCTCCAATCTGAGGTAGGCTGAAAATGGAAAGTCCTGCATACACATGATAAATATGAAAGATTGCAGCAACTTTATTAACTTGATCCAATCTGTTGAACGCCCGTTGAACTAAAAAAGAGGCAGATTTTGCCTCTAGAGCAGAAAGACCAAGCTAAACTTTAAGCCTATTTTGGTGTCATTGCTATTTATGCAGAGTTGAATTTTATTGCTTTTAATTGATCTAGAATGAATCTTTTTGACTGAATTGAAGAAACTTTATATCTATATAAACTAGATCTGTCTGGACATCTTTAATTTCCTCATTCATCTGGGATGATTCACTCTGCTTTGTTTTACAATGACAAATATATTCTATAAATGTTTTAGTCAGGAAATATTTGGAAGAATTATTTTTCTTATCAGTTTGCTTTTTCACATCCTAATCTGAGTAACTGGAACATAATTCTTTATGATGTTCATAAATCCAGACTTTGATCTCCAGATGAGGACCTCTGCTGATTCCTACCTGGGTGTGTGTTTCTAGTGCGCTGTGCCTCCTGCAGCTCCTTCTGCAGAGCCTGGATCAAACTGCGGCTCTGCTCCAGCTGCTGCTGGAGGACCCTGGCCTCATGCTGCAGCCTGAGGAACCAAACAGACCTTAAATTCCAGGTTTTCCACCATAAATCAAGAAAAACAGCAAACAAATCTCCACCTGTTGATGGTTTCTTGGCTCCTCTGTCTTCCCTCTTTCAGCTGCTCCATTTCTTGGCAGCGGACTTGATCTTCTGCCTGCAGCCTCTTGCTTAGCTCCACCCACCTCTGTGTTTCTAGCTCCGCCTCTTTTAGCCTGGAACGCTCCAGATGAAGCACCTCTTTCAGGTGCTCCGCCTCTCTGCTGCCATCTGGAGGCCGAACATGAAGAAAAGATTAAGCATTCTGCTTTAAATGTGTTTTTTTAAGCTAATCCTGGCAGAAAGCATAAAGACCTCTGTTGATGAGCTTGAGTTGAGTCTGCAGACTGGTGTTCTCCTCCTTCAGGAGTCTGATCTCGCTGGAAAGTTGGCTGACTGAGTCCAGACCCTGGATGTAGATGTTGGTAGGAGCTCCTGTGGAGTAAATAATAAATCATTTCAAGACAAGTTTTGCTGAATTTTAGCTTAATGAGGCTTTTTAACTACTGGTTGTTGATGAGGATTTAGTTCAGCACGTAGGATTAGAATGATGGAAGCATGATAAACCAACAAGGAACCATCAACAGACCATCAATAATCCAATAACTTTTACAGAACCTAAAACTTCTAAAGAACCTCTCATTTCTAAACAACCTCTAACTTCTATAGAACCTCTAACTTCTAAGAACCAGAAGCAGGTTTGGGTATTTGGGCTCAAACAGAACACCTTTCTCTATGGCGGTCTGTGCCAGTTTGTCCTCCAGCTGCTGCCGTAGTCGGTCGTTGGTCTGGATGGAGTCCTCCAGTCTCTGTCTCAGACTCCTGATTTCCCTCAGATGTTCCTTCATCAGGTCTGAACCTTCAGTAAAAACACAACAAGAACTGAATCATCTGACCTCCATCTAGCAGAGAAACAGTCCAAAGAGGGGAAAAAAGCTGCACCTGTGTGGCTGTTGCCTGACTGGTAACCCGAGGATCCAGACGACAGGTCCGCTCCAACCCTGGCCGGCCTGCTTCCATAGGACATTTCCCACAATGCACTTCTCTCTAGCAGACTGGCCCCAGCATTCATGGCCATGCTGGCGCCCAGGCTACTGCTGCTGAATGGAGAAGGCTGCAGTTCTTGGTAAGAGAGCGGCAGGGGGTTGGAGGGATCTGCAGGATGCTGCTGGGCCAATGGGAAGCCATGAAGAGATCTGGACTGAGGAGTGGAATATCCTGCAGAGATGTAGAACCCATGATTAATGAGAGAACAAGCCTGTAAACTGTTAGAAAGGGTTACCGTGTTAGCACAACCAAGACAGAGCTGAACCGCAAAGAAAACAAAGATCTATGGCAGAGAGGGATGCTCCACTCCACTCTCTCTGCTGGCCGATGGACTGCAAACCAAACGTCCTTCACATTCACCCTCAGCACTGGCGCTCCACAGGGCTGAGTCCTGAGCGCACTCATTCATACAAACTCATATCAAAACCCAACTGGGGCATTTTTGGATAAAAAAAAAGTTGCATAAAAAAGAGAAAGGAAAAATGGCCAAAAAAAAAGCAGAAACAGATTTGAGGAAAACTAGGGGAACAGCTCACAATGAAAACAAGTGAAATCCATCAGAGTCAAGATGGAGAGGCGGCAGCTTAGAGTCTGAGACCTAGCATCACAGACGTCTTAACCAAATAAAGGCCTCCGCTGTGTTAGCAGAGGTTCCTCAGAAGCTGCCGTTTAGCTTCTCTGAAGTTACCACAGAGAGCCGCCTAAAGCATCACAGGCTGGCCTGCATGGATGATTGATGCTTTGAGCCAAAGCTGCAGCCTAAAATACTGATTTACAGAATGGTGAAATAATATCTAAAACCATCTGATATCGCAGCACTGATTTCTGGGGTTGGTAAGGAGATGCTCAGTCATATTGTTAAAATTATTTAATACAAACACATTGCTTATAAATTGTTTTAATCTCATTTAAATGTCTTTGATTAGACACGATATTGTTAGGTTTCTGTTTTTCTTTTGGATGTACAGTTTTGCTTTGCTCTTTTTTATAGTTTTTTATGGTTGAATTCTTATTTTGTTGTGTTCTTTGGTTTTTTTCTCAGTTACTGTCTCAGCCTTGGTTCCGTTATGTTTTCTTTTGAGTATCCCGTTTTGCTTTGCTCCTTGTTTTCTAGTTTTAATGGTCTAATCCTTAGTTTATTGTGTTCTTTCGTTTTTTTCTTAGTTACTGTCTTAGTCTTGGTTCTGTTATGTTTTCCTTTGAGTGTTTAGTTTTACTTTGCTCCATGTTTTTATAGTTTTGTTGTGCTTTTTAGTTATTTTCAGTCTTCCAGGTTTTTATTTGTTGCCCTCTGCTGCCCTCTTGTGTTCTCCTATTTCGCTAGCTCTTTTTGAACAGGTGAGCTCTCTGCTCACCTGTTCCCAATCTGCTCATTAGCTCTCTTTGTTTCTGTCTCCCTAAATGCTCCCTCTCTGCAGTTCCTCTTTGTTGGGTCCTCGTCTAACTTCCTCCAACTCGTCTCTCCGAGCCTTCCTCCTTGTTACAGTGATTCCCTTGATGTCTCCATGGTTTTTGGTATGTTTTGACTTGTTTTCATGTTTTTATTTTTTATCTTTGGATTTTTGGACTCCTGGTTTCATGTTTATTTGGACTTTGTTTTCATATTTTGGATTACCTGCCTCTGTTTTCAGTTTACTTTCATTAAATCACCAAGAAATCTCACCTCTGCCTTCCTGCCTCTGCTTCGGGTCAACTAACCATAACCAAATCTTGACAGATATAATCTGCGGTAGATTTTAGAGTGAAAGGCTAATCTTAGAATCATGAAATTAACTTTTATATTAACAGTCCTCTTTCTAACTTTAATAGCAGACTTAAACAACAAAATAAAAGTTGTTTCTTCCAGTTCAGCTTTTAGTTTTAGCTTATTTTCTCCTGAGGCGGATCAGAAAACAAGCTTTTTTTTCTTGCATTCTGTCAGGGGATGGGCAATTAACTATATCTTAAATATTCATAACAAAATGTCATTTTCAAATCACAGAGGCACTTAACTTGGTCACATTACATTTAACGGGAGTAAGACACTAAATTTCTCACTGCAGCTCTTTAGGTGGCGGTGATACATCTAAAGTGGGTTTCTCTCTTCACAGGAAGGTAGAGAAAGTTGCAGCTAGTATGCAGATCCATGCATGCAGTATAAGTAAGCACTTTTTCACTCAAAGTTACAGTAAAATCGTGCAACAATGAACTCTGGACAAGCAAGCTTTCAAGGTCATAAAAAACTGAAACCCTGAAATGAAAGTTCTATGACCTTTTGGTTAGGAAAATCTAAACAAAATCGTGATATTGGTAAGAAATAATCGCAATTTTGATTTCTGGCAAAATCGTTCTGCTGTAATTTTGAGTTAGTCTTTTGTATTATTTCTGTAAAACAGTAAACAGGTTTAATATGTTAGATTTCTCCCTCGTTCCACACAGTTGTGCACACAGAGTCAGAGGGACCCACTCTGATTGGCTCCCAGCTGCTTCTGCAACATCTGGAGCTCCTGGCGGACCTCGGCCAGAGAGAAGCCCGCCCCTACACCTCTCTGAGGCTGCAGCTTCATCGGAGGAGCATGGAGAGGGGAGGGGATGCGCTGCTTCAGGAGGGAGGAAGAAGGGGGAGGGTGACAGGGAGCTGGGAGGAAAACAGTGTGAGGAAGACTCATGAGAGGAACAGGATGAAGGAGAGGGTGAGGAGACTAGAGGACAGGTTGTGTTTTTAGCTCCGTCTCACCTGAGTGACTCTGCAGGTCTGCAGGTTTGTGTGGTGAGCCGGTCAGATGCATGCTGGGACAGCTGAGGCAGGACTGGGCGCCATGGGAGGAGATGGATGAAGGGACAGACGGGCGGCGTGGCAGGGCGCCGTCCTGAGAGGCTAAAACAGAACAGGGATGGCCGTCAAATGAAGACAGAGTGATAAATACAGGCTGCATGTCTGCTTTCTGAAGCAAAACATCGACTTTCAGGAACCATCTCAGTCCTTTCAACAAAAGCGCTCTGAGTTGTTCTTGAAAAGATGTGGTTCTCCTCGGTTCTGTCACCTGACCCGGACCTGACTGCTTTCAGTACAGCTCTACAGCTGCTGCATGACAGCGCCACACAAAGGCAGCCCGGCATCATCAAACATGTTTACCTCCAATATCCACCATTCATAAAGCTGCAGTGCTGCCACCAGACGACTGCGGAGGCCTGCTACTCAGAATTATAGATTCATATTTTATCAATATAATTAATATTTATAAATCTTAATATTATCATTTAAAGTTAGGATCATATTCCAGATAAACTGG
>NW_015151596.1:108444-111195 GCF_000732505.1 Cyprinodon variegatus
AGCTTTTGTTTTCCCACTCATCACAGGGAATAAAGTCACTCTCTCTGTTGCATCTGCCACTGAACACAGACTGGAAACAAACACGTCTGAGCACTTCGATCAACATTTTTCTGGATTAAAAAAGATCCGAGGTGAGAAGCCGGACACTTTTTTGATGCGTAAAACGCATTCGATGTGAACAAAGCATTAGGGCTGTTCTTCTCCACTGTCACCTCATGCTTGCTCAGGGGGAAGGCGTTAAGGCAGTGACTCAGTGAAATCTGCTGCAGTCTTGTTAAAGGATGAGAAGATGACTCATTATTTCCTGTACTGAGTAAAAAACAAACTTAACCTTAAATCTGGAGCTGAATCGATGCTAACTGTCAGCTAGTTGTGCCAAGTTTATTTTTTCGCAGCCTGTAGTTTTATTTTCATGTGCTCTGCTGCCCCCTGCTGGTCGAATTCACCTGTGCTGATCCTGATAGAATTCCTGGTTTCCTCCAGTCCAAGCTCACTGGCAGCACCTGGGTCAGAGCACAACTCCAGGTCGTCGTTGTTGGATCCGTGCTCGTCAGACACATAGGAGATGCGATCTGATTGGTCGGTGATGTCAGAGAGGGCGTGGCTGCTGCTGGGTGTGTCAGGGCGATGATGATACAGCTGCTGGTTGAGTTTGGCTCGTAGAGACTCGATGACTTTGTCCTTCTGTTGCAGTTCTTTACTGAGCCTGTCACACAAACACACAGACCCATAAGCCAGGCGGTTCCATAACTAGACTTTCAGAACATTTCATTTACGTATCATTCGTCTATTATTTTTTCGATTAATCAAATAAAAATTGAATAGCCAAAAGTTCCTTAAAGAGGATTTTTTTATCAAATCAAATCAGATGAAACTAAAACGAGTTCTGGATAGAGCATATTGACAGACAAAAACATTTTCTTTTATCTTAAATTATGTAAAATATTTATATATATATATATATTTTTTTTTTTTTTACAATTTTGATATAATTGCTGCTCTAAATCAGTTACTCTGTCAGCTAAAGACATGTTTTAGAATCTCTATACTCCAGGTAACGATTAATCGATTACTAAACTAGTTCTTTCAATAATCAATAAATAAAGATTTAATCTGATTAATTGTTTCAGCCCTGGATTAACGTTAGGACCCACAATCTGATGGCTGTTCCTGCTCAGAGAAAGAATGATACAGAGCATGTGAGTAAACACTGATGTCCCCTCAGATTCAGCCCAACAGCAGGCGAGAAGCTCAGAGAAATTACCAAAAGAGCTGCGCCTCTGACTCTACAGGCCTTCCTTAACAGGCTAAAGGTCATGACAGGTCGAGAAAAACACTGAGCAAGTATGGCCGATTGCGCGATTATCAGAAATAAACAAACACGATCGAAACACGTCCTAAAGCCAATATTTTAATAGAACTTAAAGGGCACCCTGGGAAAGTAGAGAAAAGAATAGAAAGATCCTTTCCTTTCTTTTTGGTCTTAGATAAGCCCAAAGAAGAAATGAGAGGGGGAATCAAAAGCATGGCACATCCCCTCAAACCCCTCCTACCGACCATCCAGCACGGTGGTGGAAGGCTGGGGAGTTCGGTTTGTTTTGCAGCCACCCTGCAGTGTCTGCTTGAAGTCTGCTTTATGCCAAATGTTAGGCCATTGGTCTGAAAGCTGAAACCCGGTCCAAACCTGCCATCAACAGACTATTGATCCAAAACACAACGACTAATCTACCTGCAGAACGGCTAAAAACAGAGGAGTCCTAGTCACAGTCTGGGCCTCAATCTGATGGAAATACAAAAATGAGGTTGGGAAACATCAATGAATTATGAAACGTTGGAGAGAAGCCTAGACCAACATGTGGTATCCATATTTTTTTTTAAAGGCTGAAATAAGTTAAGGTTCACAAGTAAAAAAGAATAAATCTGTGAGCTTTATAATGCTGAAAGCTTCTGAGAGCTGCTGCCTTGTGACCTGGAGGATGAAGAGCATTAGTAGGAAGGCAAGTCACCTGCTGAGGCATCGTGTCGCTACAGGAAGCCTCTTAGTGACAGACGTGACTCTGCATCCAGCCTCACATGATCACAAGAACAATGGCTGAAAAATAAATAGCATGCGTGGAATCATCCCACTGAACAGGGAGACTAGTTGTGTCTGAAGCGTGTCGCCTGCAGCTGATTTAATTACCAGTGACGTACTGGTATGGGCGATAAAGTCCCAGGAATCAATGCTACCGATGGCAAACAAAGGCAGCAGCGATATCCAACACAAACATTTACTGGAACAATAACACATTCAGCGTATTTCCCAAAACAAACTATCAAAATCATTCCTACAAATTGTCAGTAAAGTTCTGCAGCTGTTCCATAGGTCGCTTAGATAATTTAGTCTAACTGATCTGTTCTCCATCTAGACGTAACTAAACCCTTTTTGAGAAATAATGTAAAGACCCTGAGTGGCAGTGGATCAGGAAAGGACTGGGATGCTTCAGGGATTCTATGGGCAAATGATTGTTCAGGTCGACCATTAACCAAAGCAAAAATCGAAAACAGGTTCCTGTTGAGAATTGGTTCTGTTTGTTCCAATTCCATGGCATCGTTTGGCAACTTGCTTGACCATTCTATTAATGATTCCAGGCAGCGCCAGAGCCTAGGGCTCTGGGCAGCAGAGTCGCGTTTTTTACGCAAGGCATTCTGTAAGTACGACGTCACCAGAAGTAAGTCTAGAAAGGCAAAACAAAAAAATGGCGTCCCATC
>NW_015151596.1:112126-115196 GCF_000732505.1 Cyprinodon variegatus
TACATTGGACGAGCAGTATGGAGGAATATTGACACGTTTTTGTGGACTTTTGTGGACCTTTCTGTCTCGGGCACCATAAACCTCCATTATTTGAATGTCAGCAGACAGCAAGAAGCCTCCCAGATCTCCAGATGCATTTGAGATATCAAAAAAGTACTATGAAGGCTAATCATGTTTTGGGTGTACTATTCCTTTAATCCAGCCCTTCATTGCTTGCATGTTTAATTAGAAATACTGGTAGCTGGATTTTGCAATGGATGTAACGAAACATGCTATGAAGTTGGTCCGCAGTTCAGGGAGTGAGAGAAAGGTGAGGCTCGTTTATTTAAATCAGGGGGAGAAGAGTTTATTTCCCGAAATTGTACAGTAATGCTTTTTCATTAAACGGATGCCTTCTCCATTACATTTAGATGACTGTGACGAGAATCGATAAGGGAATCGGAATCGTTCTCTATCAAGTCCCAACCCTATCCAGGTTGTTGTCATAAAGTCCAACTGCTTCCCAGTGAAGGTTGGACTCAGTCATGAGGCCCCTGGATGAGGTCTGGTCTGAGAACTTTTAGTTTTTGTTTATTTGCAGATGATGTGGTTCTATTGGCGCCTTCAAGCAGTCAGCTCCAGCCTGAAACAGCATAGAGGATGGACTGATCAGCTGGAGCAGCTAAGGCTCCTCTGGCTACGGCTTGGTTCCTTTTTGTCGGTCTGCCTCAAAAAGGAACTGAGCAGAAAAATGATCCTCTGGTCAAACTGAACCACCTGGGAACAACAGTTAATCGTCTGTAAACGGGTCGGTTCCATTCAATGGGAGGTTTCAGACCACAGCTGCTCCTCCTCCTCGTGGAAAGGAGTTGGGATGGTTCTGGAACTTGATCAGGATGCATCCAGGATGCCTCTCTTTGGAGGTTAAAGAACAGATCCTAGTAGGACAAGCAGTAATTTCACCCAGAAAGAGGTGGAGCATGAAGGAAGAGGAACGTTTGGACCTAAGTAGGAGCTGGAGAAGTGGAAGAAAATAAATGGATGAAATAAAAAGGTCGGCTAGCAGTTTGTTGCTCTTTATTGGGACACCTCTTCACCAGAACCACTGGTTCATCTGCAGAACCACATGGAGTTCAATTTGTGCTTGACGCTCTGGTCTGATATTACAATGCAGTGACCGGTTGCACTCAGCTGGGATACCTTAGAAAATGTGTACCTACTGTATTATATATATTTATATTTATTTTTTTTACCAAAAGTTGATAGCTATGTTAATTTAAATTTGAATTGCTCTGATTTAATCTGTTTATGATAGAACTTTCCTGTAATCTATTGCTGTACAGTAACTGTCCAGAAGAATGTTCCGTTTGGTCCTGGTTCTCCAACCATCATGATTTGTAAATCATTACACCTGTTCTCTAACAAATCAATTACCCACTCTCTGCTTAATGCCCGCCCCCCCCAAAAAAAGGAACCAAAATGATAAGAATAGATGTGTTATTGAGCTTCCAGAGGTCCTAATGTTGTGCCTTATTGCGGTTTGCTGATCCTGAGGTCAGTTTTTTGACCCCTGGTCTTTAAGCAGGTGTGGATTCCCTGACAGTAAAAAATCAGAAGGATGGAGCCTTCTGGGTCTGGATCGGCCTTACTTGTCGAGCTGGGTCAGCATGGCCCTCCTCTCCTGGTCGGTGTGTTTCTTCAGCAGCAGCAGCTCCCTCTCCTGAGCTTTCCATTCCCACAGGGAGAAGGAGAACAGAGCATCTCTGTACAGCGGGCTGCTTCTCGACAGCATCGTCTTCCAAAGAGGAGCCATCAGGAACCTTTAAATCCGTCCCCACCGGCTTACTGACCCGCCACGCCTGTCCATTCTGCTACCCGCACTGATCCTTCACTGTCAGATGGTTCCTCTGTCTCCTGCGGTAACTGCCTCATTCGCTCAGAGTTCCAGGTCGTGACCCCAATGTTGCCGCCGCAGCAGGCAGATGGAGCAGGAGGAGGGATGAAGGGATGGAGAGAGCGACGAGGCCAGCAGGTGAAAAGCACAGCAAATCCTGATTAGGCCAGAGAGACCTTGGTGGCTACTCTCCAACGCACAGATGGAAGATGGTTTGGTCCCAGAGCCAGGGGAACTGGAACTGCCAGAGGAATCCCACAGCTCTTTTGTTGCAGCTTGTCCTAATGTCCCATTTCCTCTTTTCATCGACTGCACTTCCACACTGAATCCTTTCTGAATCCTGCAACCATAGAGCAGCTCCTTAACACCCAACCCCCCACTGGGATGTAATGACAAACATACAGAGGAAAGCGGATGCCCAGAGTCCAGAGGGCTCGTGCCTTCACGCTCCACCAGCCATCAGAGAAAGAGAGGAGCAGCACTGAATGAAAGTGGCTCGTCCTCTTTCATCTAGTCCTCATCTGTCCATCCACAGAAACACACTGGAGCCGATCCTCAGCTCCAAACAGACCTTTATCTGCAGCTGGATCAGGAAAATCACTGCGTGTTTAAAGCAAAAAAGTTTCAGGTTGGTTCTCAAAAATGAAAAGATCTGATTCCAATATGAATCCAAGTCGACGTAAAGCAGAGAAAGTGATGATAATCCTGGGTTATGGAGAATAGGTCTTACATAATGATGAGAGGTCCGGCACCATGTGCAGCTCCTGATGCACTGAAGCAGAGCGAGCTCCATCCCTCACACTTTATCTCCCTCTCTTTGCTGCGTTTAGCTCCTCCTGACCTATTTCTCTCCCCAGTGGAGGCTGTAATAACTTAACCTGATTAGAGACCACGTTAACGACGGGCCCTATGCAGCATTAGTGCAGCTGCTCACAGACTGTGCAGCCTGCATGCATTTAAAAATCGAGAGTGAGGTCTGCTCCCTGATGGTCTGCTCCCACGTTCCACGGCACTAAACTGATTTATGATGCAGATCATTTCCATACTAGAACCCAGCAGGACACAAGGCGAGCATCACTTCAGGAAAGATCCCTTTGCACCAAAAACACTCTTTGGATAGAATCTAATTTATGTTTGATGGAGTCAAACATTTAGGCCCCATGAAGAGATTCTAAAATGAAAGAAGAGATTTAATCT
>NW_015151596.1:115452-117977 GCF_000732505.1 Cyprinodon variegatus
CATCCATCCATCCATCCATCCATCCATCCATCCATCCATCCATCCATCCATCCATCCATCCATCCATCCATCCATCCATCCATCCAGATTCAGAGCAGCATGGCTGCCATTAGGAGCTTCCTGGTCTGATCCTGACGGAGCGTCCATTTCCTTCAGAGGAAGCCGTTAGTTTTTATCCAGAGCTGATGAGCTCAGGTGATGAAACATGAACTTGGTGAAAATGAAGCTTCCTCCTTTGGCCTCATTTCCTTCTTTGTCACTCGTGTAATCGACCTCTCTGGCCCAGTCTCCAAACAATGTGCTAAACCATCATAGTAGCTCAGTCCGAGGCCAATGGTGGCGGAGAAAATCTGCAAATGGATCAGTAACTGGATACTCTTCAGATCCATGGCTGGACCTGGACATCTAGCTGCTAAAGATTCTGAACAGAAGCAGAAACAAAGGAATGCCGGGTACTCAGAATTGATATCAGTGACGCAAATTCTGCTTTGACTCTGGTTCCACAGGGAATCCATCACTGGGAATAAAAGGTCTGATGTTCTGGATGTCAGGGCAAAGAGACAAAGGCCAGAAGAAATATGACGTTTGTTTAGCAGTTAATAATCAGTCCCCCAGATTGGCTGAATAAATCTGAAGAGGAAAAGCTAGCTTCATGTTGGTTTTGTTTGTTCTGCTGACCTCAATCTTTCAGACTCACAGGTTGGAGGTTTGTGGAGGTCCACCTCCTGGTGCTTAAGCAGTTCTTTCAGGCACATATGAGGTTCATAGGAGGTAATGATGCTACAGGACAACTTCTCCTTTACATCTGATCAGCCATCTGTGCAGCGACACCCCAGGGTTAGATCTCTCTCTCTCTGTGTTTGATAATTTTTTTGGGGGGTGATTTATTCCCTTTGCTTGTTAATCTGCAGACCCATCCTCTTTCTACAGCGACCAGGCTCCATCCAGGACTTATTAAATACACTCTGGGTCTGTAGCTCCGCTGATAGAAAACTGTTAAAAACTCTGAAATAAATTCTAATTTAATTTAAGCGGGATGACCAATATTAGATAACATTTAACCTTTATTTGATCTAGAGAGATAAAACCAAATGATTTTATCAGAGTTATCCCCAAATAACCCTTATAACACAAAAGTTGTGTTATAATGGATAGAAGATTGTCACATTAACTCGTTAGGCTTCTTGGAGAATAAACGCAATGTGACAAAGAAGCTGCACAGCGATCGCTTTAATACCTGAAGTGGCAACAGAACAAAGCCGGTTCCTGTCCACAGTCACAGCTCTGACAGTAAGGCTGGAAACATCTCCAAAGTGTTTTATCTGGGGTTAAAAAGTGTCGCCATGACAACCAGTAGATTCTATATTCCTAATAACTGTTGGTTTGTCCTCTGTCACTTCTATTAGATCCCATTCATATGGAGGACTGAAGGATGAATGTGTGCAGGGAAAACCAAAACAGTTAAGCATGGTGGAGAACCTGTGATGCTGAGGGCCTGTTTCTCTTTCAAAGGAACCGTAGAGCGCAGGAGATCATGACCTGTATGGTACCAGGGTGGTTTAACAGAGCTTTGATCAGAACAGGAGGGGTTCGGCAGACACAAAATAAACCGTTTCCATGATTCTGTGTCATGAGCTGAGGAGATAATCAGAGAGGACTGTTATGCCCCAATTATACCTCACGGCATAACAGTCCTCCACCTATGTGCAGAAAGTGTTTGCTCTTTGCCCATGAACCTCCAGGGCAGGGAAACCACATTGGGGAGGACTCTCTGAATGGTTTCCCAGTGTTTTCTGGGGTATTTCAGAACCATATTTCTCTCTGAGTTTACAGGAGTAACTTGGAGGTACGTGACTAACGATGAAGCATCTGAAAGGACAAAACTAGCCTTCTGAGGCCGTTCAAACTACAGATCCCAACTAATCTTTTGTGAACTTTAGCAACGCCTCAGCTTTCCTGAGGCTATTGGTTTGGAAAAGCTAGAGAAACAGTTTCTGGCAAAATAACTTTTTATTTTCTGTTGATTTATAATCATTTATTGTGTTTTATTGTTGAGTAAAACAAGCTAACAAGAATGCTAACATGTTTTAAACTTCTTTAAGACCAACTATATTTCAATAAGTGTTTAAACATTAATATAATAATAATGTTTGTGTTTCCTGAAATGTTCATTACATTAAATAAGTCTTTTAAAATGAGTTCCCTGATGTCTGATAGTTATTAGCTCCAGGGTATTAAACAAGAAGGGACACAGCTTGATCATAACGAGTCTGCTTGTGTTGCAGAGGGTCCAGAGGTTCTAGTGTGGATGAAAACCCGTGCTCTGGGTTTCTATCTGGTACTGTCATTAATCCCACAGCTCTGGGATTAACCAGCCTGCGGGATCATCACTCGTTGCAGAACCTGATCCGGGTCGTTTCCACCCTCAGGACCATACAGCAGCCCAATACTTTCCACTGAAATCCATCAATACCACACTGGAACAAAATCTAAATAAGTCATTTTGTTCTTGAAATAAGTGCATT
>NW_015151596.1:118526-133601 GCF_000732505.1 Cyprinodon variegatus
CAAACCAGACATTAATCTTCTCATTAAGCCTCCATCAACCTCTGAGCACATCAGGAATCCAGAGGGACTCACTTCCACTGATCCCGGCGCTGACCCGCTGGGCCAGAGCGCTGCTCTGAGCCAGCTGCTCCCTGAAGCTCTGGCCCATGTAGTAGTCTATGTCGTTGGCCCTCAGCAGCTCCTCAAAGGCCTTGGTGGTGTCCCCTAAGTGCTGGTTGAGCATGTTGCAGACGCCCCGCCCTTCACGGAGCCGCTGGCGGAGGTGGGAAAGCTCTCTGGCCTGGGATCTGATCAGCGAGTCGAATTTACTGGAAAGAAGCCAGGAGAGAACATCAGGACAGTCGGCTGGGTCAGAGCTTCTTGTCAGGATTCCTGTCTGTGTGTTTGTGTTTTTGTGTTTGTCTCCCTTCCTCCACCAGGAGGCGCCAGGTTCTGGTCCGCCTCTCCACACACCTGCTGATGGTTTCCTCGTTAACAGAGTGTTCTTAAGCTGCTGATTGTCACTACCTCGACGCCAGAGTGTTTGCTAGTTTTGGGTACTCTAGCCAAGCTGAGTTTTGCTGAGTCTAACTGAGCTCTTGTCAACCTGACTTTTAATCTTGCTACTTTTGTCTTTGCCTCTCGGCAGGAAGTCATCCTGCAAACTGGATGTTTAGGACTTTCTCTCCCTGGAAGGATCATCTGTGTTTCAACCTGAGTTGAGGACTGAAACAGGAGGTTTGAATCCATTTTCCCTCAAGAGATCATTTGAGCTTCACACTGAGAAAGGGATTCATCTCCACTACGACCCGTTCAAGTACCGCAGGAAATCTGAGTGGCAGTCAGCTTCTCCGTTCACCTACAAACAACCGCATTCTGGGTAAACCCTGTCCGCCCTCCACCGAATCAGACAAACACTGAAACTTCCGCACACAGACTGGAGTCTAAGAGTCAGCAACTTCTCTGGAAACATGAGTTATCTACCAAATTCTCCTTTTCAAGTTCGAGAATCAAAATTCCTACTGAGCCTGAACTAACCGCAGTGTCCTCCCCTCACCTTCCAGTTCCGGTTGAGCAGTGTTCAGAGCAACACTGGATTCTTCACAAACTCCTAAATAAACCTGTTAAACTTTCCCCTGGTCTCTCTGCATGTGGGTCCAAGCTCTTGATAAAATCATGAAACTTCTGACTCAGCTGAACAGATTTTATCCCGTTTTTATCAGGAGTTTTTCATTTTTTACCCTTGGTTTCCTTCAGATTTTATCCCAATGTCATCCGGAATTCATCCCAGTATATCCAGATTTCATTTTTTTTGTAATTTATATTTTATGTTTGTTTCATTCATATTCACCTTGTTTTTAATTCAGATTTTATTTGGGATTTTACTGTATTTTTATTTAAACTTTATCCTGTTTTAAAGCCATCTTCTGTCCTGGTTTTAAATCAGATTTCATCCTATTTTTATAGTTTTCTTTTTTTCATAATTTCTAAGTCCCGTTCTATCCTGCTTTTCATTCAGATTCAACCCTCTATTTTATTCTTTATTTATCTTTTTGTTAAATTTATCTTTAATGCTGGTTCAATTTAGATTTGATCCTTTTTTATTGATGTCTTCTCATGTTTTATTTAGAGTTTATCCTGATTTTATCACAGATTTAATCTATTCTAATCTCTGTGGTGTTGGATTTTAATTTCCTGCTGGTTTCTGATTAACTTCTGTTCTGCTTTGGGACGTACCCCGGCCAGTTTGCAGAGCTTCCTTCCTCCTTCTTCTTGCCTCCTTTCCTCAGCTGGTCCTCCAGAGCGTCCACTCTGGACGTAAGCTCCTGGAGGTCCTTGTCTTGGTGGCGCTGTGAGGCCAGCCCTCCTCCATCAGAAGACTGCCAGCCCTCATCCTCCTCGGCTCCGCTCAGCGGGGTCTGTGGAGGGAAGTCGCTGGAGGTGGACAGGGAGCGGAGGCGGCTCTGAAGCCCACGGATCACTGCCTGGGAGCGGGACAGCTGGGAGCGGAGGTCCTGGACCAGGCGCTGGAGGGACGACACGTCGTCTCCGTAGACAGAGGTCCGATTGGTGGTTCTGGTGGATCCGCTGCTGCCGGCGGGCCACCACTGGGAGCCGCAGTCCAGAGACGTGCACATCTCCAGGTCATCGAACTCTGCAACATGAAACAGGAGTTGATCAGAACCAGAACCGGCCCATTTAAAAGGAGACTGTCTGTGCATTATCTGAAACCACTTAATTAAACCTGCTGGTTCTCTGGTTTCTGACGCAGATTCATCATTTTTACTGTTATCTTGAAGCCAGTCTATTCAGTGAGTCCGCTTTTGTTAAAGGGGGTTCTGTTTCAGACCACTAGATGGCGCAGCAGATCAAATGGATTTTGATAAATTGTCTCTGATTTATTAAACTTTGCATTCAGAGACAAGGTGCTCTGCTGCCCCCTGCTGTGTGGTTTAGTTTACTACACCAGATGCCGCAGCGTGCTGAGACTGAGGCTTCTGAAGGCTGGGTCAGGGGACTCACCCGGGCTGCTGGCTCCTTCTCTCTCTGCCTCGTTCTCGCTGCGGCCGCAGGTCTCGTAGCCCAGGTCCTGCAGGTCCACCTGGATCTGCTTACTGTCCTGCTGCACGGCTGTCTCTGCTGCAGGAGACAAAGGATTCAGCCCACTGGTCCTGGACACAGACTGGTTCTGGACACAGACTGGTCCTGGACACAGGCTGGTTCTGGACACAGACTGGTTCTGGACACAGGCTGGTTCTGGACACAGGCTGGTCATGGACACAGACTGGTCATGGACACAGACTGGTCATGGACACAGACTGGTTCTGGACACAGGCTGCTTCTGCACACAGACTGGTCCTGGACACAGACTGGTCCTGGACACAGACTGGTCCTGGACACAGACTGGTCCTGGACACAGACTGGTTCTGGACACAGGCTGGTCCTGGACACAGGCTGGTCCTGGACACAGACTGGTCCTGGACACAGGCTGGTCCTGGACACAGGCTGGTCCTGGACACAGGCTGGTTCTGGACACAGGCTGGTCCTGGACACAGGCTGGTCCTGGACACAGACTGGTCCTGGACACAGGCTGGTTCTGAACACAGGCTGGTCCTGGACACAGACTGGTCCTGGACACAGACTGGTTCTGGACACAGACTGGTTCTGGACACAGGCTGGTTCTGAACACAGGCTGGTTCTGGACACAGGCTGGTTCTGAACACAGGCTGGTTCTGGACACAGGCTGGTCCTGGACACAGACTGGTTCTGGACGGCGACTCCACTCACTCAGAAGTTCTCTATAGTCCTTCAGCTGCTCGGCCTGCGCCTGCACCGTGGCCTCTGACACCATCAGCCGCTCCTGCAGCTCTCGGCTCCTGAGCTGAAGCAGAACCGTCTTCTGGCTGAGCGCTGAGGACGAAGCGTCCTGCTGTCCACCGGCCTGGATTCAAAGACAGAACCATCGGGTCCGTTTTACAGAGCTGTTGTTTCTCAGAGGAAAACCACAACCTAAGGCTAAGGGTCATTGTGTGAAATCTGGAGGCTCCTGGACCTCCATCAGAACCTGCAGCTCTCTGTGAGACGACAGGGTTTCTGTAGGAGGCCCAGATGAACAGAAGTGACCCGGTTCAGTTCCAGTTTGGACTCACAAGGTCAAGGTTGTGTTAGAGTTTGGTTTAAATCAAAGGTTCTGGATATTTCAAACATGGAGAGAAAATCCTCCAACGGAACGAGGGACTGTAAGAACTGTAGAACCGATCTGCTGGAAAGTCCGGCTGAGCCTAAGAGCTTTAAACAGAACCACAGCTCGTCTTTGACCAGAACCTCATTAACGTCTGAGAGGTCTTTGCTGCCGGTACCTGCAGTCAGAGCTCTGTCCAGGATCTGCTCGGTTCTAAAGAATGATTCAGAACCGGGCCCTCCTACCTGTGAGGAGCAGGTCTTTGCTCTGTCCTCCATCTTCTGGTCCTCATGGTTCTGAATCCCAGCTTCAGATGGAGAAAGATCTCCATCCCAGATGTCCCACATCCCAGAGCTCTCCTCTTCCTCCTCCACTGTCACATCCAGCTCCTCCTCGTCCTCCTCGGCCCGCCTTCTGTCGGGCCGCAGTCCTTCAGCCAGCTGCAGCTTCAGATCTTCATTCTCTGCTCGCAGGCTGAAGAAGGCTCTCCTTCAGGACACAGAGAGCAGAATTAGAACTGGGCGTTTCCCTGGAAACCGGATCCTGTTTCTGGACAACCATGCAGCTGATGGATCAGCGTCCGCTGCTCCTGGATTCATCTCACCTCATCTGGGATAGTGAGGAGAAGCCAGCTTTCTCCAGCTGACCTCTCAGCTCCACCAGCTCTCTCTCCAGAACCCGTTTGTGCTCCACCAGCTGCTGGACCTCCATCAGACCCTCACCATCCAGCCGGGCCTGTGGGAGAACAGAACATCTCAGTGGTTCCGAGTTTGAAGGGTCATGATGTAGGTGCAGACGGATGGATCAGGCCTACCTCGGTACCAGACTCATCCTCAACACTCTCCGTGAACTCGCTCTTCAGATCTTCATCTGCCTCATCTTCATCACCACAGCTTAGCTCTGCAGAGAGCAGAACAGACTAAGGTAAATGGAGAACCCAGACTGTTTGGATCATCACTGTCTGACAGCGAGGGACCAAACCAGAACCATCTGGACCTTTGGTTTCTTCCAATACCTGATCTAAGCTAATTGGACATGAAGAGAAGGCCGCCCGTACAAACCATGTAGTTCAGAGGGTCCTAAGGAGCAGGACTCAAAAAGGTTTTATGGTTCATTAAAAGCTTCATTATAAACTTTTTGTTAAGTTTATTTTTGTGGCACTAAATGCTTGTTTTTATGGACTGTAGGCTGACAGGAAAGGGGGTATGAGAGAGGTGGAGAGGCATGCGGGAAAGGACTACAGGCCAGATTCAAACCCAGGTCGCATCGAGGACTAAGGCTCCATAAATGGTCTGTGAGCGCTAACCACTGAGCCGCTAAAGCACGACCCGTTATAAACCTTTTGTGTTCCACAAGAAAGATTTAGTAAAAAATCTGCTCACTAACCCAAAGGCAGGAATCCTGCTGACAGGGCTTCATCATTTAGGATGATTAGAATTAAATGACGTTTATTCACATGCTATCCTTTTTCATTCAAAGTTTATCCCATTTTTTTATTTACATTCAGTTTTGTTTCAGATTCTGTTCAGGATCAATTAGATCTATTCCTGTTGTTATTCAGATATTCATTCTGGATTTATTCACTTTATCCCAATGTTAATCAGATTATATTCAGCCATTATTCTAGATGTATTCCCATTTTATCTTCTTTACTCATATTCTATTCATTAGTCAGGATTCAATCAGATCTAATCATATTATTCAGATTTTATTCAGGCTAGTCCATCATCATTTATGATTATATTTAAATGATGTATTTTCTACCATAGAAAGCCTGTCTGAATACAGATAACTTGTGATTTATTAGTGTGTGTAAAGCCAGATTTATTTGCAGTGCTATAATTATAAAGGAGGAGGCGTCTGTGCTTGTGTCACTGTGGGAGAATCTCCTGCAAACATCAAATTCTTCAAATTCACAAAAGGACAGTGCAAAAGCTTTATTGTTTATTAAGAGGTCAGACAAGAATGTCTGCAAAGCGGCGTCTAAGCATCAGTACTTACTGCGCTCCAGTGGGACATTCAGCAAAAACAGATAATAAATAAAGATAACAGACATAAATCACATTCACGGTTATAACAGCAAAGAGTTTGATCTTTTTCTAACACAGAGAAACAAGCTGTTAGTCAACAGAACAGTCGCTATTTAAACAAACACGTTTACTGCTGCCGCCATAACTAAGCACAATTATTACTGTTTAAGCAGAAATACAATAAATATCATAAAACACCCAAAAAAACAAGCACTTTTATTTATGATGAATTTTGGGTATGATTTAAAATCATTATAATTTAATGATAATTATAAATTGACATATTCTGGTTCCTTCAGTTTCACTGATTTAATTCATCAGAATAGTTTAAGTATATCGGACTGTGTGATGATGACTACCCCACCTTTCTTCATCTCGGCTGGAAGGAAACATCATGCTGTTAAAGAGTTAATGAATTAAAATTATTTGACAAACATTGTTTAAAATGTTTTAGAGGCGCTGGAGTCAGAAGTCGGCTTTAAGGAGTTAGCATTTTCACCCAGAACAAGCAGATGACCGCCACCAAAGCTGCTGGTGCTCCTATCGGACGCAGTCACCATGGTGACGGCGCCCTCCGGTGGTGAGGAGGGAACTACAGATACAGCCCCATGCTTCTCTGATGCCCACCTCCAAACTCAGGCAGCCTGTCGTCGGGCTGAGGGGTGTCCTGCTGGAGCAGCATCTCCCTCAGCTCCTGGACCTCCTGGGTGAGGCTCTCCACCAGAGGGAGGTCAGAAGGATCCACCAGCTGCCTCTGAACATCCTGCAGGTCACAGAAACCAACCAGCAGAACATAAACACACAGCAGCAGCAGCAGCAGCAGATGAATGAGGGGGAGGATGCCTCACCCTGACCATCTCCTCCTTCACAGTCAGGCTCCTGCTCAGCGCGTCCAGCCGCCCGGCCTGGCTCCTCCTCTCCTCCTCGTTCTCCTTCTCCCTCATCAGAGCCAAACGCAGCTCCTCCTGTAAGGCTTGGACCTCCAAAGCCAGGTCTGGCGCCGCCTCAGGCTTTGATCCAGAACCTGAGCTCAGCTGCTGGCGTAGCTCCTGGACCCTGGATGCCTGCTCATTCAGAACCTCGCTGAGTCGGCCCGCTGAGTCCTGCATGGAGAGCGGACAGCCTGTCAGTGTAGAAATCCTTCCAACCGTCTTTGTTTCTGCTCTTCTGCTCTACCTGAAGGTACTGGTCCCTGCTGCTGATGGTTCTGAGCAGCTCCTGGACCTGCTCCTCGTGCTCCCGGGCCTGACGGGTCCGGTCAGACATCACTTCCTGGAAGAGTTGGTCTTTCAGCTGTAGGCGGACCTTAAGCTCTTCCAGAACGTGACCAGGAGCAGAATGAACCTGAGGCAGTAAGGAGCAGCGCAGATCCTGCAGGAGAAAAGGAGACAAATCTGATCTAATCACCACAGATTTAATCAGGAAAAATGTTTTTTTTATCTACAACTTTTCATTGTGTGTGATACATGTATGAACAGTTGCACCTTAATCCTTATTTATCCTGATATACTGTATATATATTGTTTATTCTTAATGCACCTTTTTCCTCCTTGTTTGCACCTTCTTTAATTACTATGCCAATATGTGACCAGAGAATTTCTCCGCTGCGAGATCAATAAAGCTCATCTAATCTAATCTAATCTAATCTAATCTAATCTAATCTAATCTAATCTAATCGAATCGGAAATGGAACAACTGAAATACGTCGCATTATAGTCGAATTTCAGTTAAATTTTGCTACGCTTAATTTTTTTCATGTTAAATAACAAACTCTCTTTTAACTTGATTTGGTTAGCTTTCTCTAGCTAACAGAAGCTAAGCTAAGCTAACTTTAGCAGCCATTAATTTAGCAAAGCTTAGTTTTTCTTTGGTAAGCCTTTATTATTTTAAACTAACGTAGCTTAAGTTAACTAAACTCTCCAAAGTTTAACTTTGCTAATCAAAAAATGGCTGAATTAGCTCTTTATTTTAGCTTCTCTTGTCTTAGCTAAGCTTTCTTTAAAAAAGAAATGGTTTTTTACCACTATTTTTTTAAAAAGGGCACATTTTGTGAGATTAGTAAAAAAACAAATCCTAGCTCTGCTTAATTTCTATATTCCTTATTTAACCTAATGTAGCGTAGCTTTACAGAATTTAGTTTAAAGTCTCTTACTGCAGCTTTTATTTATTAGGCTGATTATTAAATCTGAACCAGAACTCCTTAATAAAAGCATGTTGCAGTAGGATGACAGACCATGTGAGACAGATTGCTGTTATTTCTGGGTTTGTCTTCAGACCTGAACCTCCTGCGTGCGAGCGAGCAGCGCCGCCTGCAGCTGATCAATGATGCCATCTCTTTCTCTCAGGATTTGTCTCTGCATGTCCTCTGCATCCTGCTGCTGCGTCTGGACGTTTCTCCAGGCGTTGGACACCTGCTCCAGCTGCAGAGCCTTCCCTCTCAGCAGCGCCTCCAGGCTCTGAGACAAACACGGGGTCGTTGGTGAGCAGGCAGGAAGTAGGACAGCAGAGAGGAGCCGAGAGGAGCTTTTACTTACGGCTATGGTCTCCTGGTTGTTGTCCAGGACGGAGCGCTGCCTCTCCAAATCGCGCTCCTTCTCTCGGAGCAGCAGCTGCAGTCGACGGGCCTCCTCCCCTCTTTCCTCCATGGAGCGAAACTTCTCGTCAACAGCTCGCTGGACAGGAGACAGAAAAACCATCAAGTCTTTTGGAATTTCTTCAGGTTTTGCAAACAAACTTCTAAAAACTGGTTCTGTTTTTAAAGCTCTAACTAAAGATAAAATCCAGAAAGGTTGAAAGGTTTCTCCTTCTAAGCAGCTCTCCTTAAAAACTAGCTGTTTCAGAACCGTGTGCAGTGAGGTTCTGAATCCAGACATCCCCTAAACCATCAGGATGATTCAGGAACACTGAGGCTGGGAGGATATCCATGAAGATCCCTCACTATCCTGTCCAGAAACACCTCCTGCTACAGAAGGAACCACCTGCTGGAGCCACACAGGAAGCCCTGCTAATGGCTCAGTACTCAGTCCAGGCCGTATTTAATGAATAAACATCATACATTCACATTTTTCTGATCCAGAGGGAAGAAATGTGCAGCTGGTTGTGTAGAAACCAGTTAGGTTTTAATCAGGGTTGAAAAAAAAGCTCAGATCTGTTTCCTGTCCCTCATGTTTCACCTCTAACGCTCGGTCTCTCTCTGTGATTCGCTGACGGAGCTTCTGAAGGACAGAGTCTCTGTTCTGCTTGGGTTCCTTCAGCATCTCTGCGTATTCCTGTAGAACAGCAGATGGAGAAGAGTAAATGTGGGACAGAAGCACCAGGATGAACACTTAGCAGAGAAGCAAATGAAGGTAAATCAGCTCTTTATTTAAGGTACGTTTGTGTTTGAGACACTTTTATAAAAAGAATGAAACCATTTCTGCTTTTTAAGGAGAGGTTTCTCTGCAGGTTATTTCTGTCTCCTATAAAGCTATGCTAGCAGCTAAACTGTGCCTAAATCCTAAAAGTGGAACCTTTCATAGTTGTTTTAAGATTTTTTAAGGATTATATCCACATGTTTTGAAATTATTTTGAAATAACTGACAATGTTATGAATATTTTAACTAATTTTGTTTTCACGCTATGCTCGTTATGGTTGTTTGTAAACAGCTGCAATGTTGCTGATGCCTTAGCAGAGGATCACATTTAATTCAGCCATTTAAAAACAAACAGGAACACCAGGGAGATTTTTAAAGGTAAACCTGTTCAGATTTAGGCTTAGCTTTAATATTTATTGTTTTTTATTTTACTGCTGCAGCATCAGAACATTTCTCAGTCACTTATGTGACAGCAGCTCATTGCTCTTTGAAACGCTGTGAAAAGACCAGGACCTGAAACAGCTCCCTGAGGGACTCCACTTTAAAAACCTTGAAGGTTCCATGAGTTTAGCTCCTTCTGTTTATTAGCGTTTTTTTATGGAGCTGATATATTTCCTGGTTCCAGGAAATATTTCCTGAGAACATCTGACCTCCACCAGCTGTTCTTTGATCTGCAGGAAGGTCCTCAGCTCTCCAGTGGTCCGCTCCCTCTCCTCCTTCTCCCTCAGTCTCTCATGCTCGCTCTCTCTCAGCTGCTCGTCCTTCTCCTGCAGAGCTGAGCGAACCTTCTGCAGAGCCAGCTGCAGCTCCTGGGCATCAAACAAAAAGAAAGTCTGAGCCAGAGGACATATCAAAAGACGCTTGTTTTGCATTAATCTGTTTCTACAAATTGCTGAAGGTGTTAACATGTTTATTAGCACATCACTCCAAGCAAATAACCAACAGCACTTATGAGACAGCTATGACCCTGAACGACCATTTAATATAATCTGCATTCTACTCACCTGGCTGTGTCTCTCTGTCTCCCTCCTGTGCTGCAGCGCCACCTGCAGGTCTCTCTCTAGCCTGTCTAGGGCTCGGTTCTGGTCCTCCTGGGTACGGGCCGCCTGCCGCTGGGCCCGTTGACCGGCCTGCAGCTCCAGCTGGGTCTGGAACAGGGACGCCTGCATAGCCAGGATCTCCGCCTGACCCGGAGCGGCTTGGGTACCGGACGGCTGGGGGTCAGAGAAGAGAGACAAGAGGTAAAGTCTAGATGCTGCCTGCAGGTTATGGTCTCAGATGATGGAGGAACAGCCCGAACCTGCATGTGGCTGCGGTTGGCCAGCTCCCTGAGGGAACACAGCATCTTCTTCTGCTCCTCGATCACCAGGCCCAGTTCAGAAACCTGCAAACACAGACAAACATAATCGATTTACACATTTCCCTTCCCTCTATAACTTCTTCTGGTCATCTCCATGACGCATCCTCTCACCTCCGTCTCCTTGGAGTTCACACTGTCAGTCAGGTTTTGGATGTTTCTCTCCTGTTGCTCGGCCAACTCCTGAGCACAACGCAGCTGCAGCTCCATCTCAGCCAGACGCTCCTGCAGCTTCTACAGACGGAGGAAACCGTCGGTCAGACACTGGCGAGAAGTTTTATGCTAGGCTAGGAGAAGGTTCTGGTACCTGGTTCCGCGTCTCGCTCTCTTTGATCTTCACCTGCAGAGACCGGACCTTGTTCTGGGCCTGCTGCAGCTCTCCTACACACTGACCTGCAGCATCCTCGTACCGACTGAGCCGACCCTGCTGCTCATCAATCAGCCGCTGGAAAACACACATCAACCAGGTGAAAACATGCCAGTCTGCTGCGAACGGGAGACAATCCTCCCCACAAGCTTCTGTTCTTCAGCCTCTCTTTGCAAACCAGAAATCTTCTCTTCTTTACACACATGGTTGGAAAAACAATACATCAAATATGGCAGCATCATCAGCAGCAGGGGAGCACAAAAAAAGGAGCCAAACTAAAGGACTATGGAGCGGGGCCCTGTTCTGAGCGCATCTACATCTTCTAGGTTTAAAGCTTCACAGAAGGGCGAGTGCTTTTAGTTTCTGAGTGAAACAAAAAACAGAACCGTCCACCTTTCCGGAACTTTGTGCCACTTTTTCTGCTGATTCCTGAACTGAAAGTGAAAACTGATGTCATCTCAGTCAGATGACTTCCTCAGGAAGTGGTTTCTGTAACTCCCTGTATGCTTCAGACTGTTTGATGACACGCAATTAGACAGTTGTTTTAGTGTCAGACAGCTCGAGTAGGAAAAACCGACCAATGACCGTTTTTGCAAAACAAAAATCAACCAATGTTTGAGTTCAAAATAATGGCTCACATATTACTATATGAAGATTTGGTTTCATGATTGAAATCTACACAATAAAAATGGAATAAATTGTTTTATGAGGATACTTTTATACTTTTGTCTTGATTCACTCCAAACAAGCTGGATTGAATCCAAATGTTTGTCTGCGATTTTTCAGGGCTTGTTATGTCGACCAAAGGTTTGCTCTTACATTTTTTTGGTTCTTTCTATCTAAACCTTATAGAGATATTTTTGGACAACTTTGTCATAAGTGATGATTAACTAGATTGCTTATGGTGGAGCAATATCTTGGGGGCTTGTCCGGGATATTAACACAAAGCTTTAAGGTAAAAGAGGAGATTGTGAGCTGTACTTAGCAAAAACAAATCACCAGCAGAACACCAGGACGGTTTTTAATCACTATTGTTTTTGTGGTTTCTTCTTTGGGTTTGGAAGTTATCAGCTCTTTTTAAGTGTGGGCTGCTCCCATTTCCCACCCAGCAAGGAAGGGGTACATCAGTCCAAACGCCATTTACCTTGGCGCCAGTCGGCCTGGAATATCCATTTATCACAGTGAAAGATACCTACTTAAAACAAATATAAAGGAAAGCTGTGTAATAACCCAGACAATCAGTGGATTAGCTGCAGGTGTGAACAGTGGAAGCTTTTTGTCTTCTTACTCCATCAATACACAGACACAATGAAGCTCATATTATCTACAGTTGGACTGACCAGAAAATGATTTTTTCTCCATTGAGGAGATCACCTCCTTCCAGGATTATAATAGGTCAGGTGCTGAATCGACCCTTGCCACAGTGGCCTGCTCTCATCGCCTTTAGTTTCCTTGTTTTAGTCAGAGTATAAATAAATCAAATCAAACTAGCTTCCCAATGCCACAGTGTGTTCACCTAACAGAATGTGGACAGACTGAAGTAGTCTGCTCTCAGAGAACTTAATAAATCATAACTTGACATTTTAAAGGATGATCTGGTGATCAACCTGACGCAGGAATCCCTGAAGGATCTGCTGCCTACAGCGGTCTGAGGCTTCATTCCCAGCCTGGGAAACAGGGAGAGATGGAAGCACATCCACACTGATCATCTAAATGACAAAGGGAGATATGTAGGCCAACAGACCGAGTGGAGACTGTTGCCAGAGCAACACAGAGGTGGCTAGGATACAGACATAGGAGGGGTCATAACTCTGAGGAGAGTCAGCAGGGAGGAGATGAGATTGAGGCTGAATCTGGATCCGTCTCTCTTCCTGCTCAGTCTGAGCTCTTTGCTGGGTTTTAATGTGGATCATACGGGTGATGAGTCCCGGTTCCCCCAGAGTTAAACCACCTGCTTATCAAGACCTAGAGGGTTTGCATTTGCTCAGTGGTTCTAGTTTCTGCTCTACCTGCTGGAAGCGGAACGGGCCACACCGGATGTAGTCATCTAGCCACTGCTCCTCCATCTCTTCCAGCTCCACCTGCAGCTCCTGCTCTGGACAGAGGATCACCACCTCTGGGATGGCCGGATGGGGGTACGGCTCGCAGAGACCGGCTCCTCCGCCGCAAGGCGACCGCGCTGGGATGGACTGATTCTGCTCCAGTTTGGCTTTCACAAGCACTGGGAGCTTGCTGCCCTGGGGGGGTCTAAGCGGTTGATGTTGCCAGCCCCTCAGGAGGCTCAGAAGCATCTCCAGCCCAGCGGAGGAGCCCTCGCTTCTGGGTTTTCTTCTCATAGACGCCTCCTCGGATTCAGCTTCCTCCTGGATTTTGGGGATTTCTAGAGACTCCTCAGAAGAGGTGGGACTGGGGCTCCTTTTATCAGCCTCTGTCACAGCAGGAGGATCACACAGGACAGTTGCTGCCTCAGAGGCTGCAGCAGCTCTGGTCATGTCCTCCACCCCGACGCTGGCCCCTGAGTAGCCGGTAGACGGGCCACATGAGGTGCTTCTGCGTCCAATTCTCCTGGGCACCTTACAAACGGCCTCATAGTCAGAGTCTGCCACCCGGAGTGCGGCGCAGCCCCTGCATCTCCTGGGCTTCTGCCCAGCATCTGCTCCGGTGCACTGGTGGAGGTGCTGGTCCAGCGCAGGGTCCTCTTTATCTGCCCAGGACTCGTAGACGGAGAACACCAGATCCTCCTGGATCAGGTCTGAGTAGCTGACCTCATGCAGGGCTGACAGATCATCCACTGAGGTGTCCTCTGGACGGTCCATGCTGCTCTCCTCGGGGTTGTTCCTACGGTACAGACCGCCAATGCACTGCCGCAGCCGCTCCTTCTCCAACAACAGCTTGTGCAGGCGCTCCAGGGACAGCGCCTCCACCCGGGCGATCACAGTATCGAAGCGGTACATCCGCTCCAGCATGAAGGTGCACTTGGAGCAGGCGAACTCCCTGCGGCCATCTCGGCTCAGCTCGTGGCCCAGGACATGAGACAGCAGCACCTGCAGGCTGAGTTTGGCTCCAGGGTGGAAAATCCAGCGCCTCTGGTTCCCACAGAGCTCCCGGGCACAGATCCTGCAGGCCTCCTTCATCTTCACCACATCCAGCATCACAGAAGGCTCAGGAGGGATGGATGGATGGATGGATGGATGGATGGATGGATGGAGAAACTTTGGATGTGAATTATGAGATTGAAGAAGGTGTGATGTTTCTATCTAATCCATTGAGGAATCTTCAGTCTGTTTTAAATATGCTCAGATCCTCCCAGACTGATGGATGATGCAGATAAAACAGCTGATGTCCTTTTCCTGATGCAGGAAACCAAATCTCGCCGGTTCACGCAGACAGGACCGAAACAACGCGATCAGCATGATTTCATCACGCAGATCTCCCCGCGGGGCGGGTGTGAGGCTCTCATCATAGACTGTGATTCGCCCCTCCCTAACAAAATGTTCCACATATATATACGGTATATTTTCCTCAGGATGAGTCCAGCTTCGCTCCGTCTCTGCCTCCTTAAATCTCCATCGCTTCTCCTCTCCCTCCTTCTGCCCGATATTTCCCCCGCAGCAGCGGGTCCTGCTCTCCTCTCTACGCGGCTGGGATGGTAAAAAGTCCGGGTACCGGTCTGGTCTCCGGACGCGGTTAACGGCAGAACCAGCTGCGGCCGGAGAGGAAGAGCACTAAGATCCTCTATAACAATGAAGATGCATCACCCCGACGGAGAAAAAAAAAAAAAAGAGTATCTTCAGTCGCGCAGCCTCTGCCTCCGAAGATCATATATTCAAAGAAGATGCACCACTCCAAAGCTAAAAATGAGCCCGGCGATAGAGATGACTCAGCGAAAAACGTCACCATAAACCTCATTTAGTAGGGTTCTTTCAAAAAATGGTATGCCCCCCCCATCCCCCCACCAAACCAAAGTAAATTATCTTTTTTAGATACAGATAGTGTAGAGAGTTTCAGCAGTGTAAGTTTGACCAACAGCATTTACAGACATCTCAAGTTCCAAAAACTGTTACCCACTTAAGGCCAGCAGCTTTTCAAAAACTGTTTATTAACTAACAGTAATTTCTTAAACATTAAAGAGAAAAGTATTGGTCTTTTATTTTCAATACTTTCAATCTTGTAGCCTTGAACATCGGTTGTGCTTACATACATACAGTGCACCTCGCCACTAGCTACGTTTACATGGACACAACTAATCGGATTGAAGGCCTGATCAGATCAAAAATGTTTCATGTAAACATGTCAGACTGAAGATT
>NW_015151596.1:134361-135411 GCF_000732505.1 Cyprinodon variegatus
ATGCTCTAAAAGCATTCTAAATGACTTTGTTTCGAGTAAATTATGGACGCTACCCACTCAGAACACTTGGAATACATGACTGAAGTATTAAGAGGTAGTGATGGCCTTAGTATTTGCTCTGAGGCCAGATGTTTAATAGAGCACATAATAAAAAAAAAGAAAAGGCCATCATTCAGTATGAACAAAGAGATGCGAAGCAAAACAATGTCATATATTTAAGTTACGCTGTATGAACTGGAAGTAGAGTTAGCAAGCTAGCGCTGTGATGAATGAGCTTTTAATGAATGTGAAATATGGTTCTAATGCTGCATTCAGGATGCTGGCAGAGGAAACATCTGATTAATCATGTGAGCCATGGGCGTAATTTTTTGGGGGGACATAGCCATGTACTTTTTCACACATCGGTTTTGGTCCCCTGCATGTTTTACTGTCCAAAAACAATGTTACAATACAGTACACAGATATTCGTTGAGCACTAGGACCAAGCGGAAAACCGCAGCTCAAGCTGAATGCCGCTTCCCTGAGTTTAGACCGCCCACAAACTCCTGATTGGCCCACCGTCTTTTCAGTGATTGGCAGTCACCGCTGTCACTCCTGAGAATCTCACTTTACAAACATCTGATGCCAAAAACCACCTCAAGTGAGTGTAAAAACTTTTTGGCAAAATTTAGTAGACTAGATATTAATTTAGCTGTTTCCATCAAGCTAATGTGATGCGTTAAGAAATGTTGATGGAAACATGTCTAATATGGCGGAAACAAAAGTTTTTAGGTCACTTTTAAAGAGAAACAGTTAAAAAGTGATTCCAGGGACCAATCAGCTGCTGTTTCTGTGTCAGCATATATTATAGAAAGAAAACGGTACAGGGGCCATAAAAGGGGCCAAGACCAGTTCTGCTGGAGCTCTGGGCCCCATAGGCCCCTGTCTCGAACTGCCCATGGGCCTGCCGTTCACCTCACTGTCTGCCCTGCAGTCCTTAGAAAACTTTGAACCAGTCTGGATCATCTGATTGGTCTGATGATCTGATTGGCCTGATGATCTGATTGGCCT
>NW_015151596.1:138202-140222 GCF_000732505.1 Cyprinodon variegatus
CTGATGATCTGATTGGTCTGATGATCTGATTGGCCTGATGATCTGATTGGCCTGATGATCTAATTGGCCTGATGATCTTATTGGTCTGATGTTCTGATTGGTCTGATTGGCCTGATGATCTGATTGGTTTGATGATCTCAGTAATTTTATTGGTCAGATTATCTGTATGCTAAAGGCCCTTGGAGTGACCCGTGTTGTGAAACGGCTCTATAGAAACAAACTGAATTCAATAATTTTAACTTTATTGGATCTTTTAAGGTTTTAGATTCTCGTTGTTTTTTTATTTCATCCTATTAAGTTTTTTGACAGTTTTACATCTTGGTCTTCATCTAAAAGCTTTCTAACAAAGCAGAGGTTCAACCTCTATGAACTAATAGGACCTGAGCCGTTGCTGACCCAATGAATCATTCCTCCTGGAACAGTCCACCTTTAGCCTAGAGCAGCCCGTCTTGTTTCCATAAAGCCTCATTTGTTTCAGTGTGAACGGAGCAAACAGGTTCTGGTTGTTTCCATCCCGTCCATCCACTCCCTGGTAGTCCAGAATGAGTTCATGCGTTTCCCGGGGCGACCTGTCAGCTCAGACCAAACCTACGTGAATAACGGCTGATTTCACCGCCTCACCGAGAAATGAGACGTCCATCCGTCTTGTTTTATCACAGCCTGCAGGATGTATTGTTGATAAAACTGCTCCGAAGTGTGATTCGTTTTCCACCTCAACCAAACACATGGACCACCACAGGACTCCCCCTGGATCCACATTTGTCACCTTCCCCAGCCTCTGTGGACACTCCAGCAAACATCCATCGTCTGGAACGAGGCTCGCAATCAAAGATCAATTAATCCTAATCAGAGGAAAGTGCCAAACACAGCTGACTGACGGCAGCCAGAGTTTATTTTCCTCAGAGGAGCAGGAACACAACAGAGCGACAGCTGATGGAGACAGAGGAGGCGTCTCCACTGTTAAACATTTGACAGGGAGACAACGGCCTCCTTCTCCTGCTCAGAGAGCCCAACATTGTTCAGAGCAAAGCCTCACATGATAGTAATTAGAAACAAATAAACTGTGACCTGAATGGAAGAATGCATCAGCTTCTTTTTGTTGCAAACAAAGGTTTGTAATAAAGGACAAAGGTGTCTTTTATAATCAACAGATTAGAACACGTGTCAGCATGAAGAGACAGTAAAAAAAAACAGATCAAATTGGATTATTTAGATGAAAATATACAAATAAACAGAGGTAGCTAATGAAAACAGTGGTTTATGCCGGTGTACCAGCAGGTGGCAGTATAACACTCTGAAATGCAGGAATTGGTTTAACAACAGAACAGAAGGAAAAACCAGGGAGCGGCAGAATATGAACAAATGGGTCATAGGAGGATTCAGCAGTTCTCATTCTGTAAAAGAAGTACATAATAAAACTGTTTCCCTATTAGCCTCTTAGCTTCCTGTTAGCCAAACAGCTTGGGGAGTATTGGCCTAGTGGTTAGAGCAGGGCTCTAGAGAAGGTTGCAAATACCTGGTGGATCCCCACAGCCTCCACTTTGGGTTCCTGAGCCCTTAACCCCACACTGCTCCCTGGGTGCCACACAATGGCAGCCCACTGCTCCACAAGGGGATGGTTGAAATCAGAGAGTGAATTTACCCCATTGTGAGACAATAAAGGGATTTACATTCATATCTTAGCCGGTTGGAGTGTCAAGAACACCGTTGAGAACCATAAAAATATCAGCTAACACTCCTTGAAGTAAAGAGAACGCCTAGCAGGAGGGATGAGGAACGTCTCGACCCAGAGAAACAGGATGGATTCAGATACCCCATTTACACTACCCTTGAAAAAGCGATCCATGCCGAGACCGGTCCGAGCTCGGATAAGTTAACCAGGTCGAGCTCGGTTCTGACGACAGTTTACACATCACGCTATCTCGGTTCCTCGACTCCTCGCCTCCTAGTGACGATCTGCGGTATTACTGCCAGTATTAAAGGAGGAAATCAAGCAGTTGGTGGCGGTAATGCACCAAAA
>NW_015151596.1:141133-165159 GCF_000732505.1 Cyprinodon variegatus
CATTACAGATTATGAGGATAAATACTTTTTTTCTTATTTCTAATAAACTTTTTTCAGATGAGTTGAATAATTTCATCCAGATATTTGAAACCCTTCAGTCTGCGGTGAAAATGTGGTTGATTTTGTCTGGGCTTTAAATACCTCGGCGTCTCGCTCTCTGTCCTTCAGCGCGGAGGAAAGATCGTGGACTTTGACCTGGAGCTCCTCCACCTGGCGATCAAGTGACTGTTTCTGCTGCATCAAGTCCTCAACCAGCCTGAAAGAGACACCATGGGGGTGTTAGTGGAGCACAGATCTGCCTCAAGGCAGTTTGCTTCAAACGTCTTCTAAAACGCTGGTTATCCTCCCACAGCAGTGTGTCGCAGTGAGCAAATCGCAGATATTTTTGAATTATGCCCAATTTTGAAGCATTGTCATTCCTATGGTATTCCACGCCACAACGCAAGAGGGACAATCATGAACTAGCTGTAGGTCTAGATATGGCCGAGGTGGTGAGGAAGTGGGGGCAAGTTTGTGTGACAATAGAGGGACATGAGGGTGAAAGATAGCGGGGATCCAGGTGGAAAAAGGGTCCCAGCGTTCTTGCGCGCCTCACTCTTCTAGCTGGTCCAAATTCACGAGTCGTTTTCCACAATGGCGGTCATAAAAACAGAACAAGCCGGTAAGGTAGCAAACAGGAAATACGCATAGAGTAGATTTGACCAATCAGAGGCCTCCTGTCTACCGGCACTGTCTGCGGACACCTACAATTTTGGAGAGGTGCAGCAGAGTGTTGGTGGAAGGGGCGGGGCGTATTTGCGTTCACTGCGACACACACACAGACGACCTGGTTTAAACCAGTATAAACCAGCCTTAAGAAGGAAGACAGACTGAACCCCATGTCTGACCAGATCTAAGATGCGCCCTGACCTACAGTCTCATTTGTGTCATCATCATCCTCACACCTTCTGTCCCTATATCTCTTCTAAGGTCCTTTAGCTCTCTCGGACTCTGAGGACATTTAGTATTTAGTTGTCTTCCAGGGACCCAACAGATACTTTCAGTTGATTTTAAAGCAAAGTTTTTTCGACCAATCAGGATAACTCACCTGTGTCCGTCAGTCTTTGCGTGGAGTCGACCAGAGTCTCCTTCCTCCTCCATTCTCTCCACCATCTGCCTCTCCAGAGCCAGGCAGCGCCGCGCCTCGGAGTCCGCCAGAGAGGCCATCCGCTGGGCCTCGTCTCGAGCAACCTCTGCCTCCTGGAAACCACAGACACACGTCTGAATCATTTCATGTTATTGTGCTGATTTCTCAGATCTGATCCAATTCGATTATCGTCCACTCTGCGATCGATCCACCAGTAAACTGTACCTTCTGCAGCAGCTGGACTTTGGCTTCCAGGATCTCCTGCATTTGTTGGATCTCCTCCTGCCGCTCCCCCAGGCGGCGCTGGAGGTCTGCTTCATTCTGATTGGACAGGACCTCCACTGTGGAGCTGTGTGGTTGCAAAAACCAGAAGAGGAACCGTTGTTTAAATGACAACGTAGAAGTACGCTACCAGCAACCAGAATCACGCCGCTCAGCCCGACTCTGAGGCTTCAGGTTGGAGTTTAGTCTTTTTATTTGAGATTTGAACAGAATGTTTGAGGAAGTTTTACAGCTGTCATTATGCTAAACCTCATGCATATTAAAATCTGTTGGGTGGGAGATAATTCAATGGAGGATAATTCAAGCAACAACGTCAACTGTTTCCAACAATGGCATGAAATTCTGATAACAGATGAAACGGTTAACGGTAAATAGACAGTTTCTGGAGTTAGAGTTCAACAAATTATTGCCTGGATTCACAGAGAACCTTAAAGACAGAAGCTGGATCTTCTGCATTCAGAGTCAAGATTAGTTATTTAGATCGAAACGGGGGTTCAGCCAATCTGGCATTTCAAGCTCATACACCATGGAGGCTCTCAGTGAGGTATCCTGGAGCGCAGAGATAAATCACAGGAGGGCTATGGGGTAAGATAACTGTCATAAAAAGGTGTCTGCATTTATATTTGTTCCCTCTTGTGAATATTCTGTGGAATATAAGTTTAGAAGTTAGAAATGGAAGTTACAACTTGGCAAAAATCGAAGTACAAATCACCAATGTACAGATCTACAACCCTGGCAGTGATGCCACACAGTTAAATGACCCGGGATGGGGACATCCCTACTAAAAACCAAGAGAAAAAGAAGAACTTAAAGTATTTAAAGACAAAACTGACATTATTAAGGTTCCTTGGTTTGAATCTCTGTATGTTTCACTGGAGGTAAATAAACAGCAGAAAGCAGACGATGCAAAAACAAGCAACCCTAACAGGAGTGAATCTGAGGAAGAACTCAGCCTCCCGAAGTCGTCTGCAGGGTAGAAAGTGTTTAAATGATCAGCAGGCGGGAGGTCAGCGTTTCCTCCTGACATCCATCAGCTCAGCTCTAAACTGTGGCTGCAGAGTTTATTTATGAAGCAGCAGGGCTCCTCTCAGGACTCCAGGCTGCTTTTCCAACATTTCCTCTCCTCTGAGGTCGTATGAACCGCAGACTGTCCCGATGAGCGACAGCGATAATAACAGCGTCCTCCATTAGCCAGGCCACGCCTCCAGGGAAGCATCTGTAGGTTTTGTTTCTATCAGAGGCTTCTTTTAACCCTCAGAGGTTCCTTCATTTTGTTGTTTAGATGAAGACTTCAGTCCTCACCTTTCTAACCATTAACAGGTCCTCTGAGGCTTTAACCCCACAGGTGCCAGTTAGTGGGGTGCTGCCATTTGAGTTCATTCCTTGGTGTTTAGTTTCGTTAAATTTTTTCTCTTCTCTGTGAATTCTACTCCCCGTTTCCCTCAGCTGCTCCAGTTATCCTCACCTGCATCCAGCTCCATTACTCTTTGCTTGATCCTCCTGTTTCTGTTTACCTGTTTAACCGTCTGATTCTCTGTTTCTGCTTCATGTCCTCTTCTCCCTGTAGTTAATCTGTATGCCTCCATTTATTATCACTAAAACTGCTCATCAAACATTCCTGCCTGTGCCTCGGTCACGCTCCCCTTCATCACATCACATTTATCAACTGAGCTTCAGAGCGTCAGAAACTTTTAGTGTTCAGAAGGTATAAAAACTGATTATTTCCCCTCATCCTGTTCATTAGTTGGATGATTTACTTGATAAAAAAAGGCATGTCAAAAGGATTTAAACAAATAAATGTGATCAAACTTCAACATTAATGTGAAGAACAGAAGTAAAAACGAATGTTGAAAGGACACCAAAACCTATGCTCATCCATCTTGTCCATTCTTTGGTTTTTCTGTTTCAAAACGAGGTCGCAAATAGAAAATGGTAAATGGCCTGTCCTTATATAGTGCTTTTTAGGTGGGGAGACTTTACTAAAGTGCTTTACACTACATTCAGTGATTCACTCTCACACTCTGGTGGCAAACTACATTATAGCCACAGCTGCCCTGGGGCTCGCTGACAGAAGCGAGGCTGCCGTACACTGGCGCGACCCCTCTGACCACCATCAGCAGGCAATGCACATGAAGTGTTTTCATGGAGGACACAACTCTGAAAGCTTGAACCGACAACCCTCCGTTTGCAGAGCAAACTCCATCTGACGCCACTGTCAAAATAAATCTATTGTTTATTTTCCTGTTTTTAAAATCTAAATGCAGAATTTTTAAATTAAAATAATAAAAAAATCCTCTTTGTTTACTTTTTCTTCAAGTAATCTAAATCCAAAACAACTAAATATACGACTGTTATCTTATTTTGTAAAAGTGCCATTGCTATTCCTGATATTGATTTGCTCGATTGGCCATCAATCAAATATAGTTTTGTCTTTAAGTTAAAAAAAAACACAGTCACTGGAAAAACAATCTAGAAACTAGAAATAAGTACAAATTTCTTAAATTAAGGGTATTTACCCTTAATTTGAGTAGGTAAATCAGATAGTTTGCCAAAGGAATGAGTATTTTTACTCTTGAAATAAGATAATGCAATTGTGTTTTCTTATTTTAAATGTAAATATTCTTGTTCTGTAAAATGTCTCTTTTACCTCGTTTATCCAACAACAAATGCACTTATATATATATAATGCACTTATATATATTATAACAAAAAATGACTTATCTAGATTTTGATTTTTTCCAGTGAAGTAATAGAGAAGATACAGAAGAAAATATATTTATGGTTATTATAACTAAGAAGGTTAGGAGTTTAAATATTTTTTTCTAAATGTAGGGTAAGTAAGAGTGAACATCAGTGGACTTTTCCCTTCCAGCTGCTCCAGCTGATCAGAGATCAGTGGCAGCAGTCTGACCCATTTCACCATGAAGAACCAAAACATTTCAGAGTGGAATCAGTGATAAGATGAACATCAGCTGTTTAGCTTTCAGCACCAAGAAGAAGCCTGCTATGATGTTTAGAAGTACGCTCTTACTTTGAAGTCCAGATACAGAGGAAAGACAGGAAATGCTGAACGGTTGCAATGGTAACGGCAGCTGCAAATCAGAGAGGATTTTGACGTCTTAGCAGTGAATCAGTTTAATATTAAGATAAGATGAACTGTTGGACTTCTGATGAACCAGAAGCTCATACCAGGATTCTTGGTTCTGCCAGTCAGAAATGGTGCAGAACAAATATTTGATTATTATTCTTTTTTTTTTAATCTACATGCTTTGATTTTTTTAAGTGGATTATTGATGCTACAAGCCCCATAGAAAATATGCAAAAAAGCAAAACAAAGAAATGTGATGCTGCCTGAAAGGTTTCATTAGGATGACATTTCTCGCTGCTGATGGAGCTGCAGGGTTCCTGTTCTCAGCACTAAGCTGCCAGCAGTCCTTCTGCGCAGTAACGTCTGGTTAGATTTCATATTGATTTGGAGGGTCTAAAGAACCGACTCTCTGCCTGTTCAGTTGCTGGTCCTGTCAGCCCAGCTGTCTCACCAACAGGTGCTGCAGCTGAAATAGATCCAGCTCTGCAGCAGGAGCTGGTTTTAACCTCCTGGTTTCTGGGTGGCTCCCTGGCAGCTGCTCTACAGGTTCTGGATGTAAAGCGGGTCAGAGACTCACAGCGTTTGGTCCAGAAGCTCCTGCTTCTCTTGAAGGTCTTTCTTCAAACTCTCCACTTCAACCTTCAGCTCGATGTTCTGCAGGAGGAACATGAAGAACAATGAGAAGCTGCAGAACGGAGTTCCTCTGATCAATCCTGTACAGAGCAGTGATTATTATGGGATGTTAAAGGTTTTTCCCATTAAATTATTTCCAGGTGTTTTATTGCTTCATGTTTCATCTAAACTCTCATACCTGAGATGATTCTCAGCTTTAAGGTTCGTTCTGAAGGGTTATAATTTTAGGATTAGATACAGTAAACTTTGTTCAAATGATCATAACAGACCAATAAACATTATTTTATAATAAGCACCCTTTATCTTGGCATATTAGCTCCAAAACAATCCATCCATCCATTTTCTTCCACCTATCCGGGGCCGTGTCGCGGAGGCAGCGGTCTAAGCAAAGATGCCCAGACTTCCCAATCTCCACACACCTCCTCCAGCTGCTCTGGGGGGAGCCTGAGGCGACACCAGGCCAGCTCAGAGACATAGAGACAAAGTCCCTCCAGCGTGTCCTGGGACTTTCACGAGGCCTCCTCCCAACTGGACATGCCTAGAACACCTCCTGAGGGAGGCGACCAGAAAGCATACTAAAATAATGAGGAAATGTTAGTTTCCTCTGTCTTTTAACCAACGTCTGGATTAGATCCAAGCAGATTGGCCTCTACAGCAGAGGACAGGATCATTGTCCTGCTGGGTCCAAACCAGAGCTGCAGCTCCATCAGTTTGCATCAGAACAGGTTCAGTTCCTAGGTTTAAATGGTTCTGTTCAATGCAGCATCGCCACCAGTGTAGTGCTTGCTTAAGAGTGGCAATAGTGTTTGTCTAATAGTGGTGGGAGAAAACCCTCAACAATCGACTGATTTCTGCAAGATGCAGCAGAAAGGAGGGCAGTAGAACTGCTGCAGAACCCCAGCAAAGAGTGGGATGGAGGTTTTCTCCTCTAACAGTTCAGGAACAGTTTGATGCTGATCTGTTGATCTCTTGTGTGTTTGAGATCTGATAAAAATCAGAACCCAGGAACAAATGGAGAATCCAACAGACTAAGGCCTAACGTTGTTTTTTCTTTATACTGCATCGCTCAGGGCCGAGCAAATGGATCCTAGACCCAAAAGATAAAACCAGAGCAGAGTCAACACCAGCTTCTCTTGCTCACGTTTCAGTTTGGGTTTGTTGTTCTAAAGATAGGCTGAAGGGATCAGGCACCTGCTCCGCCTGGAACCGACAGCGTCCAGCAGCACCTCCGCTTTTAGAATTTGGCTCTGTTTGCTGCAACAAACCCGACTGAACCGGTCCACTGCTCACGTGCAGGTCTGCTGCTGCAGAACCCGCATCTCCTTCAGTGTCCTTCTGCAGATGGTTTCAGGCACGCACAGTAAAACCGTAAAACTGCTTAAAGAACAGAAATCATGCAGAGCGTGGAGCGGCCTGCTAGGCAGACAGAGCTGGTCTCTGGGCTGGAGATCTTAGAGGCCGTTCTACTGGACCAGAATCCACTGCGGCTCTCTTTGACAAACATCTCTAACAAGCTGCAGATTGGTTATTTTTATTGCTACAGTTTGCAGACACAGCCAGGATCATGCAGAATCCTTTAGAGATGCGCTGAGGTCATGCAAACACTGATCTTCATCACCCCTGTCTAGTTTCCTCTACTCACCGTCTTGTGCACCTCATCGCTGCTCTCCTCAAACTTCTGTTGGATCTTCTCCTCCAGGAAGTAGATTCGGAGCTTCAGGCTGAAGTTCTCCTTCTTCAGGTCGTTCAGGTGCTGCGAGATGGTGCGATAACCCCGAAACCCAGAGTTAGACATGATGAGAGGGACTGCAGGGGGCTCTGCAGTCCCCATCTGAAGCAGCATGACACGTAAAGCAATCACAGTATCCTGATAAAACTCCTCTGAAAAGCGCTTCAGCTGAGCTAAATGAAGCAGACGTGAGCTTCCTCTGGGTGGGCTGTGGGAGTGGGGGGGTCAGGGTGGCACACAGGCAGGCGGGGGCTGGGAGGGGGCAACAACATGTTTCTTTTTTTACCAGTAGAGAGACATGCCAAGAATCTGAGACAGGAGAGGGTGCTGGAGACAAACACAAGAGCCGAGCTGCTGCAAAGCATCTGAATGTCCCACTGGACATTCACTTCAGGAACTTTATTTTTATCCTTATAAACCCATTAAACTATTTGGAATAAATTAAAACTGCAAAACTATAATAAAAAAACAAGTAAACAAACAGTCGACATTAAACACATAAAGCCAGCTTCATTTTTATGAAAGTTTGGATAAAAAACATCTGAAAGGAGTCAGAGAGCTGAATTTGGTTTGGTTGATCCTGTAAATATACCAGCAGTGGGTGGCTGTAGAGCTACAATACCCAGAACCTGTGACCTTTGACCTTTTATCAGGGGTTTATGAAACATGTGGATCCATCAGTAGAAGCTCAGAACCACCAAAATGATCTGCATCCACTTCTACAACCAATGGAAATGACTTGCAGCTGAGTTTTAATCAACACTTTTAAACACAAAATTTGAGCCACGATGATGGAAAGTTGCTTCCAAATGGGGAAAAAAAAATCATCACAGCTTAACCCTTTATTGGGCACACCTTTAAAAATCAACATTTCAAGCCAGTAGTGTTATTGGATTCCAGAAAAAAACCTTATTACCTTTGTAACTTTAAAAAAGTACGGATATTTTAATGGCAAACATGTATGTCATAACAAGAAACACCAACTTGCCCAAATATTTTAAGAAAAATAACAAAATTGCTTCAATAAGAAATTCATGAAAAACACATATTTTTGCATTAATGCTGATACTGGCACTGATATTTTTTAGTTTATAAACCTAAATATAATTGTTAACTAGGCTTATAAACTTTATAACTTTACTTTTTAACTTTTCTATAGCTTTTTAACTTTTTTTTTTTAGTTTTTTTTTTTTATTTCAACTTAATTTACAGTAGGTAATATATCATTCCAGGGCTCATCTAATTGGTCAAATGTCAAAATAAGATGTAGAGCCATGTAGCAGTATCTTTGAATGGCTGGATATAGATCTTGTGCTTCTAGAACTTGCCCTATAAAGGGTTAAAGCAAAGGAGAAAAGAAAGGCAGAATGGCTTGATTGGACCTTTTGAACCTGTGAATGAAGTCTTTGTTTCATGGTCTGCTATAAACCACGTCCCTGTCCGGCCACAGGGAGGCGCTGCAGCTCCACTGGAGCTGGGATCTATTTAAAGAAGCTGCTGGTGTGCAGCTGTCACTGAGGAATGCTGATGTCTGACTGATGGCTGATGGGCACCCAGACCCCAGCGACATGCCGCATGGAGGAGCAAACATTCATGAGCAGCAGAGAGAAGGTTAGCAGCTGACTGCAGACGCCTTCCCTTCAACCGCTGAGCAGCTGGATGCAGCTAGAAGCTTCACATCACTGCTGCAGCTCCTGCATCCCAGCAGGGAGAAAAGATCAACAGAGTGGAAGCGGCTCTTATAGGAGCGGAGCAAACCTCTGTTCTAAGTTCATCAGTGGAATATTTATACCACAAAGATGAGTTACTCAGTTTACTGCTCCTTCTGCCTGTTTTACAGACTACTTCCTGCAGTAGATTTTGGCCTGTTTTCTGGACGAAACGGTCGGTTTTGTTTCATGAGACGACTGTGGAGTCGCTCCTGCCTTCAGTCAAAGGCTGAAGGTAAAAATCCTAAACTCTACAGAGTAAATGAAGGATAATCAGCTGCCTTTACTCCTGACAGCTGGCACTACTTTTCCTCTTCTGAAACAGCGCTGGGCTTTCAGAATGCTCTGCCTGCACCTCCCATGAATCTACATAGAAACAGGAAGACCTCAGACTGCATCACCTTCATTGAGTTCAAACAGCAGCAGTCAGGTGGTCCTTCAAACCCCAGTTTGTCGACGACAACGATCAAAAGGAATAAACTGGTTCCCACAGATCAGAACCATAAAGATGAAGAACATCTCAGCCAGATGAGGTTTCCAGCTCCTCTCTTCTTGTCGGTTTTTGGGCCTTAGATGGCAGAAGTGCTGAGCAACTGAAGTGGAAACATCCACGCGTACGTCATTTTACAGCCGCAAAGATCCCGGGCCGCAGCTGCCAGCAGCTGGAGGAGGAAACTGAGAGGCTGGTCCAGAGGTCAAAGCTGGAAGAATCAGGGAATTTATTACAACACGGCCGTGAAATGAAATCATCGTCATTCTGCTGGACCAGGAAGTTTCCAGGCGCTGCTTCTAACTCCCCTCCACTGGGCCTCGTAGTTCAGGGTCACTCTGAGGATCTTCATGGTCAGGATTCTCAGCGACCAGAGAGATCCCTCTGTTCCTCTCCCTCTCCACGGCCGTGCCGCACAGGGACTGCAGGGTGTGACTGGCACGGCGCTCAGACTTTTCCGCCTTTCTCAGTAACAGGAGCCCCTTGATGCCAGGCAGCCTGACATTTTCCAGCCCTGCTGCTGCGGCGCTGCAGGGCGACATGTCTGATTGTGTTTATTATTTCAGGTCCACACTCCACAGTTAGTCACGGTGAGTGGAGAAATTATCATCTGTAAACCTAATTAAATCATGAAGGGAGCCACTGAAAATATCTCCAGGAGCTCATTAGAATAAGGGGGAAGCCACCTGCTGCTCTCAGCCTCAGCTGAACGGACTAGTGTTGCAGACAGACTGTCTCTAAAGGTCTCGGTACTCCTTGCTCTCGGTTGCCATGGCGTTGACTGCAGCTCTAGAACGGACCTTCAGACGCCGATTTGGTTCCTGCCTCATTGAGAACCAGCTGCAGGAACTTTGAGAGACATGAAGAATCGGGTTTAAACTTGTTTTAATAAAACCAATTGGGAGCTTTGTTTACTGCTGAGCTGAACAAACTGAAAATCAAAACAAGTTTTATATTTTTATTTAAAAAACTCAACATTTTTAGCCCTCCTTGTTAAAGGTTTACACAGCAGAGAAAGAGTTGGATTTCCTTATTGAACCTGATTAAACAGGAGCTACTGTTGGAGGAGGATGATACTGATCTCCAAGTTTACCTCCAGCTGTTATTGAAAAATAAATACAACTGGAAAAAGGAGCTGATGTTCAATTAGAACATTTAGGAAAAGACTTTTTCTAACAGAAGTGACCAAAACAGAGTGACTTCACTGCCCAGAGGAAGTGTATCCTGTCAGAATTTTTATTTATTCATATTTATTGTTCTCAGCAGTGGAGATAAAAGTAAACAGACTGATAATACATTCAGTTGGTGTTTTTTTTTTTTTTCCATCATCTATTTTCTGATAAATCAAACCTTTTAACAGACAACAGGATAAATGCAAACCAGCTTCCTCACAATGGATCAGAGCAGTGACCTGAGTCTAGCTGCAGATTTTAACCCTTTAATCAGCCATAAACCATCAGCAGGGGGCAGTAGAGGCTGCGGTCAACATTAGCTGATTAGAAATCACAAACTGGTTCCCATCATATTAGATCCTTCATGTCAGCATCATCAAATCTGACCCATCATACAGTTCTGGTTCTGACCCGGTCCGCTGTGCATTCACACCTCACCGCACCCTTTACCAACACCCTCATTTACCCGGGAACAGACCGCCGCCCCGTTGGCGTTTTCAATCTAAATACACATCAGTATAAATACAAGTATCTCTCCTGAGAGACTTTCATTACTGACTGACTTCAGTGACTCAATAAAGGAAAATTACAAGTCATAATTTATGATAAAGTAAAATAAAAAGGTGTTTATGTTTTTCTAATGTTTTCATATTCAAATTAAAGGGATAAAAATGATTTTATCAACATGAGTAATTCACCTTTTTTTAATCTCATTATGAGGTATTTTTTCCTCAGCAGAATCACAGATGTTAGCTTAATATGTGTGCAGATAAATGTAAAAACAAATGAGCCAAATATAAAATATAATGTGAGGTTTTATTCTTTTAATCTGCAAGAATTCCAGAAATCTAAAATAACGAGAGCAAAAACAGCAAACATTGTCTTTATTATGGATCAGCACTGTTTCCACACACAGTGTTTGAGCATCAATACTTTGGACTCTGTTGGTATCAAGTCCAAACGGTTCTATCTGCTGCATGGAGCTTAAATATTGTAAAGTAAGCAAGTTATTTTAATTCACATAAAATATGCCCCTTTCCTGTTAGGAGTACATTACTGAACACAGTGTAAGAATAATTAATGTTTAAAACGATTCAGGCCTTCAGGATCCATCCGTGACGCACAGAGCCTGCTTGGCGTGCTGCTCTGGGACACGAGGGGGCATAAAGCAGCTCAGCTTAAGAATGAAATATATCCTGGTTATTTATTTAACGTCCTTTACGTTATATTTGGAGGATATTTGAAGCTTAAAATGAATCAGTTTAATCATTTTAATTTGGTGAAAAGCCTTTAGTTTAATAAACTGAATGGCTTCAGATCTTAGGGGAGTGTTTCAGCTTTATAGTTTATTATTTCTCAGTTAAAAAGCTGAAAAGCTGGCTTGCATTAAAGCACATATTAAACACGTTACCTTCTGTACTTACCTAAATTATTTAGCAGCATATTTATAGATATATACATATATACATTTTTATAGCGATTTTTTTTGTCTCTAGATTTTTGTTTCTATTCCGATGACGTTTGGCTCCATTAACTATAAAAACTATAAAAACATTTAATCTCATTAGAGGAACCAACAGGAGTTTATGAGCAGAAAAAAATCCACATTTTCTTTTGTTTAATCTATTTAACCTGGTTATCTGGTTAAATTAATCAGGTGAACCAGTTGAATAAATCAGGTAAACCAGTTGAATGAATCAGGTAAACTGGTTAACTTAATCAGCTAAACTATTTAAACTAATAATGTAAACTGGATAATAGATCAACATTCAATTTGGTGAAATAAATTAAACAGGTTTAATTAAGCAGGTAAACTAGTTAAATTAATCAAGTACTAATTGAACCAGTCTAACTGATTTATTGAACCAGATTACCTGATTAATCTGGTAAAGTTTTTAAATAGATCAAACAAATCTTTATTTTTAATAGAATTCGATCTTGTTGCAGTATTCCCCTGCTGGGAAGCTTCCAGCCTGTTTCAAACCACACCTGATGCTGTTTGTTTGCAGCTCTAAAAGCTGGACACAAGGGCCATTAATCCCTGCGCTCTGACTGGAAGGCCATTTACTAGAAGGATCTTCCTATTATGACCAAAGCTGCTTTAAATCACACAGCAGAGCTCCAGGGAATCCTCTCATAACCAAAGCTGTACAGAGCCACTGGAGCAGAGAATTTAAAAAGCAGGAACTGCAGGAGGACTCTGATTGGATCAGGATCAGTGGTTTCCCTCCTGACCTGGCTGTCTGGGACACCTGAAACCCAGAAGTCTGAAGTGTGGAGCTCAGAGCAGAGTGATACTCCCAAAGAGCAGTGAAGGAGCACTGGGAGCGGGACCTGGACTCAGGCGGCTCCTGGGGCTAAGAAAGCTGCAACCATGGCCGACCTGCAGAAGAGGAAGTCCTGTCAACAAAGTACCACTGGGTCACTAGAACCAGGGCCTTCAGGCCTTCTTCCAAGGCTATAATATGTCCTAATATGCATAGAGAGCCGTGGTGTGCCGGGTGGGAGCGGCCCGCATGCTTTCCCTGCAGACACCCTGACATTTCCCCCACATGTGTTTATCGCAGCATTAATGGGGCTCTGCTCCGCCAGAACGACGCACGGCAGAAAAATCTGAAATCTGAGCCAGAAAACAGCTTTTTCTGGATGCTGATCTGATGTGTGCTCCTCCTTCATCCCTCCATCCTCCTCCACCCACAGGTGTGAGTGCTGAGAGCCAGCCAGACAGGAAATGACCTCATCCAGAGAGCAGAGGCCTGGAGGATAAGAGCGAGAGAGCTGAATCCACCCCAAACCAGAGAACATGTTAAAAAACATCAGCTTCAGGATCAGAAGTTTGGATCAACTTAAGTCCGACCCCTGAGACTTCCAGGGATCTCTGGCTCAGAGCTGATCAATCCATACTTCTTAAAACCCACTAACTTGAATCAAATTTAACTTTGAATTAAAAATAAACTCAGCAGGAAGCTCTGACTCTCTGCTTCTTCCTCAGGGAACCTTCTAGAACCCACAGAGTTCCAAGGAAGGTTGCAGGAAGGCCACCGTTGGTTCCTTGACCTAAAAGCTGGGTGTGTTGATGTTTTTCTCAACGTGGGGAATGAGGTTGCTTAAGAACACAAAAGCACAGATAGGTTCTTGTAGGTTTAATGAAAAACTGAGGCAAACATCCAAAAATACAGAGAACCAAAAAAACAGAAAACATCAGACATCAACAAAGACAGACAGAACAAAGACTGGAGCAATCAGATGATATGGAGCAGGTGTGGATAGAAGTGACTAGAAGGGAGCTAGGGAATAGCAAACAGGGGGGTAACAGAAAATAACTAAAGACTGGCTTAAATGAAACACAAAGTGGAAAATAAACCAAAGATCAACAAAACAGAATTACTTAGATAACTGAAAACTAAAAACTCAAAGTCCAAGAGAGGAGAACCAGAACTATTTTTATAGTTTCCATTGTGATCTTTGTTCTGAAAGTCTTAAACTTTCCTCTGTAAGAAGGAGGGCTGATAATGCTTTAAAACTTGATTTGATTGTGATTCTGATGATTTAAATAAATCTCTTTTCCATTTGGTCCTGTACAATATTAAAATGATATCCCTGGAATTAAAAACATTTTCATCAGCCAATTAATAAAGTGAAGGCAGCTGTAAGGACAGATGGAACCATTTTATGAAACCGACTTTAGAAACTGATATAAGAATCGAGTCAGAATTGGAAAATAAACTATTTAAACACAGCAGCTGGTTTACTGCAGGAACCCACCAGGGAAAGATCAGGAAAGTAACCTCTAGGATCTGGAAAGTTCCAGGAACTATTTTGAGGTTCTACCATTTAGTGACACCAGATGTAATCGCTCAGTTCTGAACCGGTTCTGGAGAGACAGCCTTCAGATCTACAGGATTGTCTACCAAATAAACTGATTCTCATTGGTTAGGGAGACGGCTGCCTGATTCCAGCAGCACTCCAGTCCTGATGGCGCCACTTAACCCCTGCTGCTGGGTCTGAACCCTACCAGCATGCTCACCTCCCTGAACAAACCTGTAATCAGAATCAGAACAAGGACCCTCTGATCCAGAGAGCTTCTCCAGGAATGGATCAAAGGTTTCCTTCAGCTGTTCATTAGATCTAAGCTCATAGCTCAGATAACAGGATGTCCTTATAAGGTAAAATCCTGAACTTAAGTCCTCATCATCCAACCCAGAGCTCCTCTGAGGCCCCAAAGACATTTAAAAGGTGAGCAGTAAGCATGTCTGAGGCGATCCCTCAGAGCTGAGGTGTGATTTTCTCTCTCATTCAGTGTCTGTTTGTCTCCTGCAGACAGCTGGTGTCCACGGCGTCAAGCATCCCTTAAGGCTCCATATGTTTTGGCCTTCAACGCGGAAACGCTTGATTTCTGCAGATCTGACAGGAAACCGTCCTGCTAAGTTAATCTCGCTCAAGCCTTCCTTTCTGCAGCGCTGCCAGAGCTAATCAGCGGACATCAACAGGCGACGAGCGCGCGCCAAGACAACCAGCTCTCCTCACCGCGTGCCCAACTGGTCAGAGCGCAATATTTATGACAAACCATTTATCTTCAGACTAACGCACGCGCTGGACCTCAGAGGAAACCAGAGGGAGTCAGCACAATCTGCACGAGTAAACAGCAGAGAGTCAAACCTCTGCTGCACACGGCAAGGCCAAGCAAATACTTTCCATCAGTTTGTGTAAGCAATGATAAACACATTACATGTAATCATAAGAGCATGCGTTTCATTTGAGGGCCGCGGCGGATCGTTTGGAGCCAGAGCGCTGCAGCTTTCCCAGCGCCTCACTTCACAGAGAGCGGCTCTGCGTCTCATTCCAACTGTTTATGGCAGATCTAAATTATGGGATCAAATTCCCCCCAAACCGAACCGACTGTCATGGCTGACCCTCCCTCCCAGGCCTGGAAGCAGGGTAACTCTATCCCCCCATGAACTTCAGGCTCTGCGCTTGGATTCATTTCTGCTGTACAGGAAGAGAGAGAAAGAGCAGGTCCAGAAAACAAACCCAGACCTACAGAGCTAAGTTTAACCTTTTTTCCTTTCCTTAAATAGGAAGCAGTGAGGTCACATTTTAAAGTTCTAAAGAAAATAACTGAGAAGATCTTCAAACCTTAAGATGAACCAATCCTGGAAAAACTGGAACTCAGCACCGCATTTCAAAGCTGCTATCGATAGTATAACACTAGAGCTCCCGAAAACCGGGTCAGCATTTCAGGTCCAGAACTGGACTGGTTTAAATCCTCCAGAGACGGTTTAGTGTCATTAGATGACTTTACTTCAGAGACCAACTAAATCCCATGTGGCATTCCCCAAGGGTCCACTTTAGGGCCCCTGTTATTCAGTATCTCCATGCTCCTCCTAACTCAGATCTTCATAAACAACATCAGTTACCATAGCGACGCAAACAACACCCAGCTGTAAATCACCAGGTGACTATGAATCTATTCCGTTTCTGGTTAAAAGCAGAGAAGAAATCAATGCATGAATGGACGAAATGTCCTTCAGCTGAATCCAACTAAACTAATAATAGTTTTTGGACCAAAGAAAGAGCGTTTCAAAGTTAGCACCCAGCTTCAGTTAATCCAGCCACAAACTAGCAATTAGGCTCTTAATCTGAGTGTAGTGATGGACTCAGACCTGAACCTTCAGAGGCTCATAAAGACAGAAAAAAGGTCAGCCCTCTATCACCTGAAGAGCATATTCATAATTAAAGGACTAATGTCTCAGCAGGACCATCTTTAGTAGAATTGATTCCTGCAGCGGTGTCTTCACAGGTCTGACTAAAAAGGGGATCAGAGAGCTGCAGGTGATCCAGAAAGCTGCTGCCTGCATCCTCACTAGAACTAAGAAAGTGGAGAACATCAGCCCGGTTCTAAAGTCCTTCCACTGACTCTCTGTATCTCAGAGGATAGACTTTAAAACCCTTCTGTTAGTCTCACTGAACGGTTTATGTCCAAAATACATCACAGACTGGCTGGCAGTGAATCAACAGCCAGACCTCTCAGGTCTACTGGATCAGAACCAAACATGGAGAAGCAACTTTTGGTTCTTATACTCCACTAATCTGGGATAAACTCCCAGAAAACTGTAAAAATTGTTTAAATAAAGATTAAAAACTGATTTTCAGAGTAGCCTTTGACTTGATTCAAACTCTTTAATAAGGCATGGTTTGACTTAGTTTGTCATTCAGCTTGTCTTTCTCTGCCTCTAATGTATTAGTTTTTTTAGTTTTTCATCATGTTAAACATTTGGTATTGCATCAATAAACTTTCTTTGCCTTCATTTTTGTTCTGGATCCTGATCTTCACCTTCAGAAAACATCTGTGTTCCTCCTCACCAGGTTCTACTACATTTGTAATTCATTTTTTGTCCATGAGATGGCGATGTTACAGCAGAGTGACACGTTAAAAACTCCTCATGAAATCTGGTCATCATTCTGGTCTGGATAGAAAACTAAACTCAGGCAAGTATTATTGTTCTGTAATCATACACTACAGTCCAAATGGACAGAAATAGTCCTCTGCTATTTATAATTTCTTTGCAAGAAGCCAGACGTTCCTGTGATTTCCAAAAGTTTTCTTCGCCAACATCTCTTCAGTCTTTCTGAAGCTTTAAATGTTTTTCCTTGGATAATTGCTTCATTTCACGTTTTTAGACCAGTTTGAGCTAAAATCCTGACATATATGGAAACACAGAGAAGATCACCTGAGCAGCCAGGTCAGGATAAAGCAGTTTTTTTTTTTTATTTCCAACAACATTACAAACAGGTCTAGTAGAAAGGCTCAGTCAGGATGAACCAGACAGATTAGTCTAAAGACAACTGGGACTGAAATATGCAAAGAAAAACAGACGCAACACATCAGCAAAAAGACCTCCTATCAACTGCGAGGCACGGTAGTGGCAGCATGATTGTTTGGGCTTATTTTATAGCTACATCCTCTAAACCACTGGCTTTATACTAAAGTATCAAAAGGGGCAAATATGGGGGCTGTCCTTCAACAGGACAGCGGTCTCAGACACACAGGGGTTCCTTTAGCGAGCTGGATTTCAAATCGCTTTGATGTGACCTCTGACAGTAATGGAGGGACATAAATATCATGAAGTACATAAAAGTATTTATTTAGTCGATAAATATTAAATACATTTAATATTTAATAACAGAGAGAGAGCTGCAGTGGCCTAGTCAAAGTCCAACGTTCAATGTGACAGAAAATGCAAAGGATGCAATGAAACGGGATGTACTGACTGACAAACCATCTGAAGACGCATTACTCAAGATGTGTGTCTGATTAGCTGCTGCTCTCAGAGCCACGCACGGCTGCAGAGAGGAGCCAATCAAACGTCCAGATGGTCCAACTGATGCCTGCACCAGGCAGCAGTCCATGCCGCCCATGTAAAATATAAGCGTGCTTGTATGCGCACGCAGCCAGTGGTTTAAGAGACCTACATGTACTGTATGCTCTGGATGGGTGCCCTCCTTTCTGCTGTCTGTGGATGGAAATCAAAGCGTCGGGCAGCGCAGCCTGAGGGCCTCGCTGCACTGAACCATCAGCTGGCAGGATGAAAAGCCACGGCATAATGAGACAAAGAGGCGGTGTGGAGGACGGGGCGGGAAATGGGGTCAGAAAGCAGGAATGAGTCATGATGGAGGGAGGAGATGGATGTGGACAGAAGAGCAGAAAGGAACCAGGGCAAAGGTCAACACAATTTCTTTTTGGTTGACTCCAGCCGGAGTTCTGACATGGCAGAGGAAAGATAGACGATTCTTTTTAAAAACCTTAACAACAAAATAACCCTGACTCACTTCAACAAGTCGTCCTCCAGAGGAGAGATTCTGATGGAGTCCAGCTAACAGGGCCGATGGATAAACCATCAGCTGCAACAACTAGATGATCAGATTATTTAATCAAAGTCATTAACATTCAGGCTCACACTCATACAATCACCTCCTCTAATGTCTCCAAAATAGAGGAGAGGCTCATGTTGTGCTAAAGGTATGTTTACATGAATGATTGACAGGTTATTCCTATTTAAAAGCACCATTAGAAGTAACTAAAATTCCTCAGTCTGAACGTTTCTGCCTTTTATCCCCAGTGAACCAATCAGAGACCGAATCTGAAGTGAATAATGGAAAAATCGGAAAGGTACGGGGCCCTGGATAGGCCAAAGTTCTGCTCATTACAGCAATCTTTCAGCTGCAGCTCCTGAGGCAGGTGGAGGTACTGGGCAAACTGGGAGGTCATCTGGAGGATCTGATGGGATTGGATGATGGGGGGAAGCGAGCTCAGTGAAACATTTCCATGTTGTCCCCAAAAACTGTTCGCAATTAAGAGAAGAAACATAGAAAGACCAACGGCAGGTGAATAGTCGCTCCACCAGGGGGATGGCCTCTAGGGGCGATTCATCATGGCGATTCGATTCAGTATTGATTTCCTGACCCAACGATTCGATTATTTTAGATACTCAAGAATACATCATCATCTTTTTTCTCCACCACGTCTGTCTTGCCTACCTCTTCTTTCACCTCCGCTATCTTCGCCATGTCTGTCTTGTTTACTGTTTACGCGACTGTGTGGCTAAAGGAAACGAAGTAGGAGGGCAAAATAGGTTTAGCGCCATCACAGCACAGGAGTCAGAACTACGTCCAGGAGCAAGTGGATGAAAATAGACCGGAGGGGAAAAAAAACATGAATTGATACTCTTGCGGATATGTCGATGCATCAGATCGTAAGCTGTTGGATCGATGCATCGATACAAAACGATCATTATTTACACCCCTAGTGGCCACCCCACTCATCAGTGTAAATTGTAGTAGCATCGGTTTAGCATTTCATCCCATTATGCACAACCAGGGACATAACATTAAAATCAAACAATAAACCAAGATATGAGTAGATGTTTACTTAAGTCTTTATGATTTCTACAGGCCTTGTCCTTGTCCTTAGGTGTGAGTGTGTGCATGAATGGTTGTTTGTCCTGTGTGTCTCTATGTTGCCCTGCGATGGACTGGGGACCTGTCCAGGGTGTAGCCTGCCTCTCGTCCATTGACTGCTGGAGATAGGCACCAGCACCCCTCGCGACCCCACTCGGGACAAGCGTGTAAGAAAATGGATGGATGGGTGGATGGATTTCTACGGACAGGTTTACCACAATAGTAGATTTAAACCCTGAAATTATGGCTTTTAGTTTCATTGTGCCACACCAAGATTTTTAGTGGCCCTATCTGGTCACCCCTATGAAACATTTCTGAAGACACCACGGCAGGTAAAAGGATGTGAAGAACTCGTCTTGTTCATGTTTAGCGCTTTCCAGGTCTGAGCTACAGTGTTTCCATAAAAACAATTGTTTTCCATATATATTACATCAACAGAACAGGAGCAATATAAAGTATTAATTAAACTAAAAAAATATATATAAGTAATTGTTTTAAAAATGTTGAGGGGTCCAAGTATATAAATATTTACTTCTGGTTACCATGGCAACATCAACCCAGGCAGATTCTGCTCCAATAGAAATACTAGACTTGGACTTAGACAGATTTATTTGGACTTTTTGAATACACAAATGTAAACAAAAAGAAAGAACAGCTATATAGGCAATTTTTTTAATACATAATGTAAAAAAAACCCATAAAAACAGTAATATAAACATATGACTGTATATTTACAGTTCTAAAATTTCAGTTTTCCTTTTTAATAATAAATATAATAAAATACAATAAAATGACCCATTTTAAAAATCATTCAGCAGTCTAATGGCAGTGGGGAAGGAATAGGTTGAATTAATGTGACACAGATCCTAGCAGCTATTTGACACAGATTAGAAATTGTTTCTTTTCTTGTTGCATTTCTCAGATTTAAGGAAATAAAAACAAAACAATGAAAATGCAGAAGCGACAGGAGGGATAATATCTGTGCAGCGTTGGAGACGACTTAAGGGGGTAAAGGGGTTTACAAGGAACGGGTGAGTTACATGTTTAGTTTTGTTAACATTAGCCGACCTGACAGCTGATCGGGCACAATACAGAGGTAAACTCACGAGTGTGCCACCTACAGGCTAGGAGGAGCTCTGCAGTTTATACACATAACAGGGATGCAGTTAAATGTCGACATCTAGCAGCTGGAGTTATGCAAAGATATAAAACTGGCTTTAAAACCTGCATTTATATGTAGCTTTTAAAGCGGAGATTTATGTGTAGCTTTTATGTGTACGGATTCTGGACAGTTTGGAGTTTATTCAGCTGCAGCTCCACTGAAAGTCATCTGCAGTCTTGTGGCTCTTTGAACACTTTTCTTTGGAGGATCGGATAAAAGTCCAGCTCCAGTAAAGTGGGGAAGGAAAACGTTTTGTTTTATGTTTAGTGTTGGCTGCTGGGTATGCCGTAAACATGACTGTTTAATATATGCAAGAAGATGCAATATTTCTCTAAGCTTAATATTGTTCTGTCACTGTTTTATGCGCTATAAGTGAGATAATGTTATGAAATGAAAAGCAGCTGAACATACTCTGCTCTGCTGACAGCTACCACAGTGTTAGCCTCTCGGTGTGAAGCAGCCAGGCCTTTAATTATGCTGAGGTCACTTTGGGACATCAGCTCAACACTTTGTGGATTTAGATTGTGTGAACATTTTCCATCTTCAGATTTAAAGCTTCTAAAACCGTTTGGGTTCAAATTTACATCAAGCGACGCGCCGGCCGCTCGTCTCCAAACATCGTATGTCAAGTTTTCAGGACCCTCAAGCTGAAATGAAACACATTTTTACATCAAACTGGCAAGCAGGGACCTTTTTCATTCACCCTTATTAGTTTGAACTTTCGCCAGTTGTATGAAATGAGCAAAAAAGTCCAAAAGATTTGGAGAAGCTCGTGGCGCTGCCAGGTGAATTAAGCTGCGCTTGGCGGTCCGGCCCTGGGCCTGGGCTGCACTTCATTAGCCGTCCTGCCTCTACCTTTCCCTGACAAATTCAATAAATGTTCATCTGGTACCAATTAGGCCCTCGTTAGCTGTAATTGGCTTGGTATTTACTCACAGCATTACTCAGTAAGGGTACACTCAGTCTCTCAGGCTTGTTAGTTACCTGCCAAGTGCTGCACCCTAAAGAAAGCTTTCAGATCCCCAAAGAGGTCGACTTTCCTCGACCTAAAAACACCAAAGACGACTTTTTCCACATGGCAACAAATGAAGGTCTGAAGAATTGCTTCTGTCTTGTGTACACGCACATCCTGGCAGCGCTGGATACTAAAGATAATTTATACTGAAGTTATGGGGCGAATGGGCCAAATACAACAGGACACATGGGTGATGATGATACGATAAAAAAAAAAGAATACTACAGTAGGTACTGCTGCCCTGTAGGTTTTCACTCAGTATAACCAACAGAATCATTAAAATCCATCTAAACATTCAGCCAGGCTGTTATAACTTCTGCCAAAGTCGAATCTACGTCGCAGTAATGAAAGGTAACCTGGAAGCCTGAAGGTCGGAGCTGTAAACCTTTGTTTTAGAGAATAAAACGTTGCCTTTTAGTTGGCTGGTTCCTTTTACAGGGTTACAGAATAACTTGGGAGAAACTTTACTAGGCTGTTAAATAGGCGGCTAATTAACGTCTGGAATTTAGTGGCTAATTTTAAAGAATTATCTCTAGTCTGATATTTAAAGCTAAATCTTAAATAATTAGCAAATTGATTTCTTGGAGCACCAAGTTAATTCATTAGTAAAGCTAACTGATTAATACGATTTAAAGGTTAACTTTAAATAATCATCTTAATCATTTCTGTGAATAACAGGAAATTTTAAAGTAAAAATGAACATTATTTCTGGTAATTATTAGTAACTATTTCAGAAACGTACTTACTCAATTATTGTTACGTACTGTAACATAATAATCAAATAATTTTTTCTAGGATTTAGAGGATGGTTTTCCTGATATGATTCCTCAACTAACAGATATATATATATATATATATATATATATATATATATATATATATATATATATATATATATATATATATAACATATATATATGTTTTTTTAAATGCCACATTAACAGAATTCTCTAATTAATTTCAGGGACCTTGAGCTTACTTTTAAGTTTTAATTTGAATTAATTTCAGGGACCTCCAGGTATATTTGACACAATCAACTTTTAAGCCAAAGACAGCTTATTTGCATGAAAGTAGAAGTTTACATTGTGAAACGTACAAGTTAAAATGACAAGTTGATCTCTTGGAAATTCGATTTTCTGAGAGTTGACCTTTAACTTTTTTATATGTCAGACAGAATTTTAAGTAAAACTAAAGCATTATTCAGTAAGGGTTCGCTAAATTCAATCAGGCTGTGATTGTTTTACAAAACTATATAATTAACTAGAATTATATTCTACTTTTTACATAAATTATGCCGGTAACTTGTTGGTAACTAGTAGTGAGAAAAACAGAAAAGTTTTGGCCATGTTTTTATTTATTAGGAGCCTTCAGAGGCTGATTAAACAGACAGGGATGTGTTTAATTTATTTAAAGTGTTTTACTGGAAACTGACGCAGTCATAATAAAACTCAGCCCATTCAGCTGCAGGTTCTGTTCCATTAAACTTGATGGTTCACTACCAACGTTTCTCTGGCAAAGAAAATATTTTTCCAGGATGGCCTGAGATGAGTGTAGAGGGAATGCGGCCGATCCGGACCCACGGAAAGAAAAAGATGAGCCTGTAGGAGACCCAGCTTGTGTTTCTGCTGCCACATCAGTACCAGCATGTGATCTAATGTCAGAGGCTCAGACATGGCTCAGCAGCGCTCTGTTTTTGAATGTAATCAGAACTGAAAACATGATTTCTGGACATCAATCTGGAGCTTCAATTGCTTCACTTAAATCAGAGCGTTTACCAAAAAGCACCTGTTCCTGAAACTCTGTGAAAACATCTCTGTTTCAGTGGCCTGTCCAGTTCCTGGAAACCCAGGCTGGAGATAAACGATGCCACGTGGGCATGCAGAGCAAGTCAGAGAAGTTCTTCTTTTAAAACCTGTTTTTTCTTCCCATTTTTCTCTGCTGAGGAAAGAAGAAGGTCTGCTCTGCACATGTTCCTCTTTCACAATCTTTTATAAGTTATCCTAACAGGGGAAAAAACACAGAAGAAGAACAAGATATAAAACCTGAAGGAGGAAAGAAGAGATTCAGTCAAAGCAAAACCGTTGGAGATCATCAGAACCAAGCCCACCTTCACCTAAAACTAATCTAGAACTTGGTTTCACTGATTGTGACCAGACTGCTCTGCAGACATTAAAAACTAAGTCTGACTTTGACTAGACCGTTTCATTATTATCCAGGTGATGACCCAGTTTGGACCAAACTATAGATGTTAAAGTGATGGAGTCACATTCGTCACATCTGCACACGTCTTTAACCGCAGGCTTCCCCAGGCTGTAAAACAGCCCACACCATCACACCTCCACCACCTTACACTAGACTTACTAAGACTTAGACAACTTTTATTTTATTAAGTTTTGTTTCGTGTACACTAGGTTTGTCAAAAGTATCCATACTAAAACACTGTATCCGGATACAATACTCTTTTTTTAAAAGTATCGATACCACCATTAGCCACAGCTAGCAATTCAAGGCTAAATTCAAGTTAATGATCATAAACAACGTAAATAAATAAATCAGGCACGTAGTATGCCCATATTACCTTAATTGACAGTGTCAGCATACATAAGCATAGAGTTAATACAAGGTTTCTATAGAAATGAGTAACTCTAATGCTTTTTAATGC
>NW_015151596.1:165207-181611 GCF_000732505.1 Cyprinodon variegatus
TATATATATATACAGTATATATACATATATAAAACACTGCAAAATCCTTCGTCATCTTTACTGTCGACAGGATGCAGCCATGTCCCCAATTGCTCGTTTTCCAGCTTCTTTTCAGAACAAACGGCTTTACAATCAACTCTGTGCAAGCATGGGGAGCCAATTATATCTGATATAATATATCTGACGAAATTGTTTTTATAAACTTTTTTTTTTAAATTAAGTATTTGAAATGCCACCGATAATCCCATTTAATGAATTTTAATGCCAGTTAAGGCCTTAATTTAAAAAGTATTCATTTAATGACTTTTAATGATTTTAATGGCCCGCGGAAACCCTGTAATACGCTAATAAATGTTAAAGTGTTATTGAAGTAAAGTGTTATTTTCTCTCTTGAGGTCACAGAATGAAGCAGAAAGAAGTAGACCTGCGTCCGAACACCGACTCTATCATCCATGTTTGACCAACAATGGAAATATGCCAAGTCAAAAGAAGCTATGAAAATAAACACAATAAACAGCTATGAAAATAAAAGCAAATTCAGGCCAGTGCTACCACTAAATAGTCATTCATCTAGAGTGCAGAATAGAGGGAAACGCACTCTGAACACTGTGTGATTGAATAATTTTGTGCATTTTTTTCAGTTTCAGATAGTTTTTTTTTGTAAAAGATGCAGCTGCTGAGAATACAGCATTAATTTTGGTTTGTTAACTGGCTTAGCTAGTGTCATTGTTATGTGTGTAAAGCAAAGACAAGGAAGGAACACTTGAGTTAATTTTGTTATTTTTTTATCAAGCTTTACTTAATATTGTGCACAGCATACATCCTCAAAATAATGTTCTCATTGTTTATTGTATTTATTTTTTTAAATTCTATTTATTAATTAAAATATTCCTGTTAAATTTTGGGGTCTTTGTTTTTTTCTTCTGGTATCGAGTATCGAATATTTTCCTGAGTATCGGTATGAAGTTGAGAAAAGTATTGTGAGAACCCTAGTTCACACATAGAAATTTTTATTTTGTACAGCTTTCAGACAGTAAATGAGCAGCGGCTTGGCAGTGAAATGAAACTTTCCATTCCTAAAATGCAGCAGTGATCAAATGTAAACAGTGTGGGAGAAAAAATATGCTGCAAAAACGCATTGATATGGAAGATTAGAGCGTTTCAAGACAAATAGATACGGTGCAAATATGCAGACCATAAGGTGGATGATGGAGCTGAACTTCACACCCTGCTGAGGAAAAAAAATCAAACTTTTTTTATCCGATTTATTTCACCCTGTTCAGTAGTTTGTCGTCCTTTTCCGGAACAAGCTGCCATGACTTGTGGTTTCCGTCATGTGAATGTAATAAGTGCCATCTTGTATGCAGCTATTAAAGGCTGACATTACTGTCAGGGTAATTGTAGGATCTAAGAAACCACAAAGTAAAAGACTTTTTTCTATTTTATAAATGGTTCCATATGATTTATTGGCTCAGGAGAGGACAAATGTTCAAAAGATCACATCCAGGCTTCCTTCATCGCAGCAGAAACACTTTTACTTCATGAGGATGCAAACATCCGAAGAGAAGGGAGCTTTAAACTGGGAAGGAGCAGCAGAAACACACAGAGGTGCTGAGGATAATTTGCTTTCATAAGTTTGAGGAAAGAAAAATAATTAGAGCCAGGGAGAAATGAAACACGTCCTGCCTGTCAGAGTAATATTCATACAACCAGGAGCAGATTATTGGACACTAAAATCAACAATTATCATCCATGACCGACGCTGTGATCAAGTCAATATGTTGTCTCTGACCCGCTGAAGAGGGCTGCAAATTTACTGCTAACTCCTGGAAGCAATTAACAGCTCAGTAGACTTTCTGACCAGGTGGTGGCGCTAGCGCAGCTCAGTGCAGCCTTCCTGTCCGCACGCAGCCTTCAAGCCTCCACAGATGTGAGGAGTCAGAGTTGACCTTGTGTGGTTCTAAGAACAACACTTTTGGTTCAATTATCCATTCTGGAGATCTGGATTTAAGGCAAACTTTAGCTTTCTGCTGCTGCATCTATAAATACAGAATCTATAAAACAAAAAAATGAGCGAGCGCCAATCTGAGCTGACCTGAAACATGTTTGACACAAAGCTGCTGATGACGAAACGGCTTCAGTGGCTCAAATCAACTAAATACCTTTGAAGACTGAATCAAGTGGAAGAGATTAGCATTAAAAGTCCTCAATAAAGGTAGAACAACCTGTTCTAGTTAATGAGAAAATTCCTTTTAGTAAAGAAACATTTTAAACACCTGACTTTGAGTCACTTTAGTTTTATAACCTTCTTTTCTCTCCTTGTTCTGATCCAGATCTCTTACCGGTATTTATTTTTCCTTCAGTCTGAGTTTTTATTACATTCTTGATCAGTTGTTTTCTAGACTTTTTAAAGGTCCTTTTAAATTAATAATTGGTAAAAAGTCGAAAGATGCTTAATACATCAAATAAACTCTGGGTTCTATCTGGACCATCAGAAATCATCATTTTAGAATGAAAATAATATTTAATGGCATTTAAGCTGTGTTATATTATATTTTGGATCAATTAGAATAAAACTGGACTGTAGTGTTTTTTTTTTTTATTGAATGCTAATGATAAAAACAAAACAGCGCAAAGATCGAGCTGATTTGAATTTGACCTTTTAGCTTTTATGTTGAGCATAAATACGGGTCATGTTGTAGACTGATGGTATCTATGTTCAACAGAAGAGGGATTTTCCCTTCTGGGTCGACAATAAAGTGATTCTGATTCTTTTATTCTGAATTTAAAATGAGTCCTAAGTCAAAGAAAAGTAAGATGAAACAGGGCTGCCAACCTTTCACCAAACCTTGGAGTGAGATTTTAAAGGAATTTGGACCTGCAACCCTTGTCAGGGTTAGATGAGGATAGGTGCAGCTATAGGTTGGAGGTTTTCAGAGGATTTAACTGAAACAAAGTTTTAAAATGTTTACCTTTTATTGCACAGTAAATGTTACTCAATAATAATCAGTGATCTGTAGTTATGTGGAAAATTTTTCACATAATATACATTATTTTCTATATTCTGGTGATTTTCAGAGAACTGGAGTAAAGCAGAATGGGCCCTACTAAAATACTAAGAATTTCACAACTGTGTTTTTTAATTATTCTATGCAGTTCAAGTAACATAACCAAGGGGGAACTAACAAGTTATTATTGGATTACTGACACTAATAAAGGAAATAAAGGAACCACTGAGATCAAATCCTGTGCAAACTACACTGCGTATGAATATTAAAAAACCTTCAGTTATTGTTGTTGTTTTTTTTACAACTGACAAAACAGCTAAACAATTTAGACCTTCTAGGAGGCTGTAGATTGAATAAAAACTCACCATGAGACAAGACATCACTTCAGTGGATGTTTGATTTTGGTAGATGTGATGTAAATTAAGTTTTTAAACATATTTACTGGACCAAAAAAGAACAAATGAATAAGATAAGTAATAATAAATTGAGACCATCCCTCTGGTTCCTCTTATATCAATCCTGGATAACTGAGTTGTTCTCCACATCCTCTCTGAATCTGGTTGGTCTTTTCTTGGGTGGCTGATCTTTTGAAAAATAAAAAGCAATGGTTCTTTTTCTTTTTGCGGGCTTCCTATGAGGCAAACCTGAAAGCTTTAAGAATTTAGTTTAGTTTATTGTTGGTTTAATTTGTCCTAAAATTCAACAGAGATTATTAAACTAAACTGAGCAATAATGATTTAAGTTGTGAGCAAAACATAGACTAAAACTGGGACTAAATCAGTTGGCTAAACTAGAGCAAACCAGCAGTAAAGCTCACTAAAAAAAGCACTAGATGTAGAGAAAACAAACTTTTTGATGTGATCATACACTGAATCTCCACAGTTATAATTTAGGCTAAATGCTGTATATTTTATTCATATTTACTCAAGTGCTAGACTGCTTAAAATCTTCATTGATTTACAAAGTGAATAATATTAGTCCAGATAAAATTAAAATGACATAGCTCATAATAACTGCTCAGCAGAGTGAATAGGTGGGCTGGTGCAAAAATACGGACTGGGAATGAACCTGGCATGTTATTATGTGTTAGCACTAAGGTTGTCTTGAAAACACGTACTGGGTTTTGATTAGCAGGGTATTCTTATATATAAATTAGTGGAATGGAGTTTTGTTTTAATGTCTGTCATTTTTTAGCGTGAAAAACCGTGGATCTGGAGTGTGAAGACAATGAGATGTGGGAGTCTCACACCTAATGGGTGCGAGTTGACAGCCCTGATAAAATGAAATAAACCAAAACAAAGCTGAACTAAGCAAACTAAACTAGACCAAACTAGGTTTAACAAGGTAAGCTAAGTTAAGCTAAATAAAGTTAAACTAAGCTGTGGCAACTACATAAATAAAAAATGCTGGTGTGAGTTTTACAGCCTAGGGGGAGAAACTAAGAGAGCTAAACTAAACTATAAGCTCAACTACTAAAGGGGTAATTTAATTTATGTCAAATTAAGGAAGTGAAGCTGACCAAGCTAGGCTAAACTAAGCTAAGCTAAAATAAACCACTTTAAACAAAGCTGAACTAAACTAGTACAGTATGTTAAAGTTTAAGTATGTTAAGTAAATATTTAGTTTCTCATTTACTTCTTGACAAAAAACAAGCAAAAAATAATTTATTCTGTAAAATTGGTAAACTTAGTAGAACCCAATTAAACGAATGCTTCTGTTGACATTTTGTATGCTACGTTTTTAGCTAACAGCTCTGTAGGCATCACTATGTTGGAGCTGTGGCCATAACTCTTGACATGTATAATTATGTTTTTTTTATTATTATTATTATTGACGGCTGAGAAAAACCAGTTTAAAAATATTTCTATGTTTAGCTTGGTGTTACGATCAGGCCTTGGCTTTAGGAGCCTTTTCCTATCAGAATGATTTATAGGTTTTAAGTGAAGTCTGAAAATCTTCAGGTACTGTACTGAACAAGCAGTGAACGTCTGAAGAATGACCTTTGACCTCAGGGTTGGAGCAGGAGTTGTGCATAAATAAAACATGTGGACCTTCAAAGATAATCAAATAATGAATTCTCAGAGGGCTGAGTAGTTTGTTTTAGGGCTGATTACAGCGACTGAGGATCGATGCAGGCTGGGATTCAGGTCACCAGATGGTAAAACATCTCCAGCGGACCTTTCATGTGATTCATAACTAAAGTATTTAAAGCTGCAAAGTTGTGACTAATGAACGCAGCAAAGGTTCTAGAGTAAATGGGATGTAAAACAGCAACGGCGAACTCCTCGCAGGTCAAAGTCAGCAGAACGTTTCTGGGTGTGGGTGTTTCAAATCTGCCGGCTGGCTGACTGAAAGCTGAGCCGCTGTGTATCGATCGGCGGGCCGTCTGAGTGCTGCAGCGCTGAAAGCAGATCCGTCTGCTGTCAGGGCTCCATTAACGCTCATCCGCCGGATACACAGCTAAAAAACAGACCTACAACCCGGTTCTGCTGGGATTAGGAGATAATCTGATATTTATTTAAAAACGGGGATGAAAAATATCTAGACTCTAAATGATTGTTAAGAAGATGTCCCTGTTTTAACGCTGTTTCATCAAATCAACTCTCCTGCTCTGTTTTTAATCATCAGCCTGCATCACACCAGAGATTTCAGCCAAAATAAAATGGTTCTGAACACATCTGAGAGAGAGACCTAAAATATGGAAATGATAACTAGTCCACAGTAGAACTATTGGAGTTTTACACACATTCTGACATCCTATAACTGACTGACTAATTTAATGAGCTAATAAAAACATTCCTTCTTTCTGGATGAACTCAGACGCAGGTTCAGTCGAGGCAGATTTTCGTTTTACAGTGTAGCTCAGACGGTGCTGAAGGGTTGGCGTCATTATCCGTTGGACTGTAGCATAATTCAATTGTTTGGGTCTAGATTACACACCGACTCCTTTATGAGACCCAGTGAAGCTCAGCAGGACTATTATTAGGTTTGCTTTTAGGGGGTTTAGGGTTCATTAAGGGATTTAGGGGAATAAATGCTCTTTCTGTATTTTTAATACTTTTATATTAAACAGTAAATCTGCTCTTTCTACAGAGTCACATGCGCTATTTTTAGTTTTTGTATTTCTTTTTACCTGTGTGTGTATCTGGAGACTTCTGCTTGTGTTTCGCTTTGCTGCTAGAAAGCACGAATTCAATTCAATTCAATTCTATTCTATTCTATTCTATTCTATTCTGTTCTATTCCTAAGCCTTTTTCCATTAACTTATCATTAAAGGAGGAACCACAAATTTGAGTATTTAATTTACTGCTAATGTTAAACGACGTTTATGGGGCATCGAATATTAAAACTTAACTTTAAATTTTGTGCTTTTTTTAAAAACATTTTCTGACCCACACTAAATATAAATGTATATCAATATGTTTAAATCTATTTCTAAATGCTATATATTATATAAAAGTTATCATTAAATTGTAAATTGATATTTTGTATCTAAATATTATATCTAAATAAAAGTAAATGTATTAAAGAAACACGGTTCATTAGCAAATCTACAGATTTTAAATCAGAGATTTAGGCAGAGGTTGGTAGTAATTAGTTACATTTGCTTGAGTAACTTTTTGAAAAAAAAAAGTACAATTAGAAGTAGGTTTCCTTTGCTGTACTTCTTACTTTTACTTGAGTAATATTCTTGTAAGATAATGCTGCTCCTACTTATTTATGTCATTTATTTGCATTCTTTAGACATTTGGGTCTTTAAAATGGCAGAACGTTACATAAAGTCTGTTAAAGCATCATTTCTAAACATTAAATCTGATGTTAGTGTCCAACAGTTAATCAAGTAGCATTTCTACCAAATAATTTTATACTTTTAATTGACTAAAAAAATTTTAAAGTAGTGCTACTCTTACTTGAGTACAATTTTTGGGTACTCTACCCTACCTCTGGATTTCGTATAAAATAGATTTACAATAGATATTTAGAATTAGATTTCACTTTTAGATATAAGATTTAAGATATAAGTTAAAATTTAAGATTTGGATTCACAGTAAGAAAGAATTAGATATAGATATAAGATGTAGATACAAATATAGGAGGTTTTAACATTTATATTTCATGTTGTAAAGAAAATGTAAAGAAAAGCTGTACATTCTAAACCCATAGAATGAGAGGTGATTAATACCTCCGGTGTTTTTCCAGGTTTTTGATTCCTGAAGGTTCAGTTTAGTAAAAACATTGTTGTTTTTTCTGCCTTGTGTTTAATCAGAATCTAGTTTAAGTGAATTAAATTCCAGCGCGGTCCTGCCTGGCTGAAGCTCTGCTCTCTGTGAGCTAACTGGATGTTTGCTTGTTGCTGCTATAAATCCAGCGTCAGGCTCTCTGTGTTTTACTGCTTTTTAATTCAGCAGCAGCAGATCAGGACCAGCAGCTTCAGGGCTGAATTCAAACAGCGCTGCAATATTCTGACCTATTTTCAAACAGCGCAACACAAATGAGGAGCGCAGAGGGAGCTCAGAGGAGATAAAAACCTCTGCAGACTGAAGGAGGTGAAGGAAATCTGCAGGATGCGGCGATTGGCCTTTTGTTTTCGTCTCGTTCAGACCCAGAAAACGCTCCATTACTGCCACTCTAGAAACGGTAATCCATCTCTGACAGACGCTTCAAACCATGTGAGGCTTTTCAGAAGTCGGCTCCGACACTGAGGGCAGAATAACAGATTAGCAACCCTAATTTGTCCTGAGGTTTTAATGGCTAAAATTATATGCAGTCCTCCCTCATCTTCCATCAATCTGAGTGTTTCCGTGGTGGGTTTGATTTCACGTTTATAGGCAGCCATGTGCTTCCAATTTCTGCTGAGGACTAATAAAGACCATTTGAGAGAAAAGGCGTTTGGGTGATTTTTCTTTTTTCAGTTTTAAAAACCTCCGGACGTCGAGCCTGTGGATGTCTGACAGCTACAAAAGCAGCTCAGAGCGGTTCACGTTTCACCCGAGGAGCCGATCCCTTAAACCGACCCAAATGTGGACGGAGGACAAACAGAGACACGTAACCTGGATCCAATAAGTCCCATTAAGATGAGAGAAGCAACGCACGCTGCCACTGTCAGGAGAAGTTAACGTGAAGAAAGGTCGACAGGTTTAATGAGATCCTTCAGAGCGCTGCAGCTTGATGTCCACGTCTCTGCTTCCTGTCAGAAATCAGTTTGGCTGTTGGTTACAGTTTGAGAGGCTAACCTGTAAACAACACGGCAAACTGACGGATATCAGACCCATTTCAACACGCTAAAGGTTCAGATGATTTGTTTCAGAAAGCAGGAAGAAGCTTTTAGATGAACATAAACCCCAAACAGCTGAGCTGATGGGAGATTTCCTCCAATCAAGACAATCCTAACGTCTAAATACAGTAGGTGTTGTTTTTTAGTTACTCCCAGTAAATCAATAAACATGTACAGACTAGAACAAATGAGTTAAAAAAAAATGTACAAGCAGCCAGTGCGTAATTGTAATAACAAAACAGGATGCTGAAGATTATAAAAAGAAAAGTAATTGTAATAAGTCTCCTAATCCGGAACATAATCTATAGATTAGTCAACTATTAAATGTAATATTAAGTAATCATTAGTTGCAGTACTAATCCTACTGCTATTCTAAATCTGTTTAAACTATAAAGGACTCAGTATGAGGATCTCAGGTACCGATGACTCGGTGGTGCAAACATGCTGCAAACATAAACGATGTTAAAGGGGAACACCATTTTTTTTTACATTGGGCCCTTGATTTTACGTTATTACATCATGTTCTACTCACCCATATGAGTTTGTGTCATTTGAAGATGTTCTGAAGATATTCCATTAGGTTATATCTAAGTAACGTCTTCCTTTGGGCGATCGACTTGAAGGCACAAACTAAACTGTTCATAATTTATTCTTTATGGTACGCCAACATTCAGAACATGCAGGCGAATCACTGTCCCCCAGACATCCATGGTTATATTTTTTATATTTGTATGTTTTAAAAACATAGCGGCGCGTGTATGACATCATCCGCGTGCGCCGGCTACCGTTCATTCATCCTGTCCGCTGAACTGCTGCTAGTTTTACTCACATGCCTGGAAGATGTCTAGTGCTACTACTACAGATGATCTCGTTCTTCAAATGGAATTGAACGATTCAGATTAGCTCGCTGAATGAATACAAGGGGTAGAGTGTAGCCGCCTGTGGCCCGGGCTGCCTACGACTCCAAAAAATGCTGCATTTAGCAAAAACAGCTGCTAGTTAAAAGAAGCTTCACACTAACTCCATACAAGAAGTGCTCCAGACCACTACTTATACAGCCGGGGGCTCGACCAAGAGCTTTAATCTACATTCAGTCATTCACCCATTCAGACACACACTCCCACACTGAAGGTGGCAAGCTATATTTTAGCCATAGCTGCCCTGGGGCTCAATGACAGAAGCGAGGCTGCTGTACACTAGCGCCACTGATCCCTCCATCCACCATGAACCAGACCCTTGGTAAAAACTTAAACAGGAACCAAACCTAGAGGACACTAGGAGGGAATGAAGAAAAGCTACAGTAAGGTGTCTTCTGAATCATTTTTTGACCTTAAAGCCTTAAACGGTTAGCATGTATGAAAATACACCGTGTTTGCACATGCAGAGCAAATCTTCCTTATTGGTTTATATATTCAAACATTCACCAGTAACTGTGATATAATTAGCTTGGTGGTAACAATCGGTTAAAAGCAAAACAGCGACACCTTTTGGTCAGTAAGGGAATCGTAGGTCAGGACAGGTGTCCTGCCTGTTCTCTACCTGTTCTAACTCTCTTACAGACAGAGAGGATTGAAAGAAGTTGTTTTTCAGAAGTCAGAGGATTAGTGGATGACCGTAGTACGCCAAGATTGACCAGACCTTGTTACCTAGCCTAGCCGTGGCTACATGAGCAGAGCTATCTAGCATGGTTGCCATTAGAGCATCCCGCTATGAGCCCTAATACAGCAAACTAGCTGATGACCCAAACTGGTTTGATGACTGATTTCCTCTGGAACTAATTTCTCCCAGCATCCAGAAGAGTTTGGAGATGACCTGCAGATCTCCATGCCACACAGCTGAAGTGATCTTAAGTGGTTAAGAAATCCAAACACTGAAAGTTGAACCTGTGGTTAGGAAACCCCTTAGAACCAGTGGTGGGTTCACTGAAAGCAGATGGCGGATAGGATGACCTCGAGGGGTCACCTTCATCCATGATTGAGCCCAGAAGTTAACATCTGGCATTTAGGAGAGATTCCCAGGCATCAGGAAGAACAGGGACCAACTCTGGGAATATTGGCTCCTCACAGGGAGTTGATCTGCTAATAAAAGCCTTTAAACCTGTTTGTTTAACAGAAACACATAAAGTGGATCTAGGTAAACAACTTCTATGTTTCTGCCAAAACATTTTGGCCCGTTACGGCAGGAAACCATCCAAAACACATAAAAGCCTTTGTGGGCTCGATCCAAAGACTTTCTGAGTTCTGCAGCAGATCGGCTGTGGTTCAGACACAGCATCAGGACTCCAGCCCAGTTTCCCCCATCTTTCAGTACCGACCCATATTTAGGATGCCTCCCAGTGTGTTTGTATTAAAGTGTGACTCATCTCTTCAACCCCACCGGGACCTTCAGAGCCAAACTTCAAAGAAAAATAATTGCAACCAGTCAGAACTTCTGGGTTCTGCTCCGAGCTTCAGAGCAAACGCGTCTGCATCCTAAACGCTCTGAGCCGGGTCTGCTTCAGACACGCTAACCCGAACCCAACCCTCTGATATCTCCTCAGAACCATCTGATGCTTGGTGAGTTAAATCAGCAGAAAACATCCAGATGGTTCTTAAAGAACCCAGACAGCTAAGTCGGTATTCACATCCCACGACCCGTTCACATCAAAAACCAAAGAACCCAGCAGACAATCAGAAAGGAGGTTTTGGTTTAATTTACAGCTGGTAAGAGTCCAGAACAACTCCAACAGCTCTGATCCATTCATCATCTGGACATGAAGAAGGGACTGATCAGGTAACAGAACCAACCATCAGCAGGAAGAAAGCAAGAAGAAGCCCTAGCAAACATGGAGACACACAGAGCAAACCAGGAAGAAGGAGTCAGATGTGGGAAAAAAAAAAATACTCTGACAGTATAACACGGCAGGGGCAGTGTCATGCTGTGGGACAGGGCAGCTGGTCAGGGTCGATGGGTGTCTCATCCTAGTAGGAACCCAGTCTGACGCTGCAAAGGACCAGAGACTGGGATGGACAGGAGAACATCCAGAAGGAGCAGCAGTGGATGGCTTAGGTCAGAGGATAGAACGGCCTAGTTAAAGTCCGGATCTGTTAGAAGCCTGCAGCCAGAGGAGGTTCTGCTGAGGATTAAATTCAGAACCTTTCAGAGTTTTAATGATAAAAATGTTTGAATCTCTTTTTCTCCTTCTCTGATGTTCTACATTACATTGATCTGTCAGAACATCAGAGGAGATACTCTGGGTTCTAGTGGGTTCTAATGTGATAAAATGAGGCAAGGTTTGATGAGAATGAAGCTCTGTAGATGCTCCTGGAGACTTTAGACAGATTTCCCTCATGTTTAAAGTCCTGCAGGGAATGGTGGAGCTGGAACCACAACAACATTTTTTGTTTGGCTCCAAATTCTGCTGCAGCTTCACATCATTTGATCTTCCTCTCCAGACTTTTCTGGACTAATTTCAGATTATCAGAACCAGTTCCCCATCAACGTTTTCTTAACGCAGCGAGTTATGTCAGAGCCAGAATCCCCCTGGCAGAGCTCCCAGAACCCATTATCCTGGTAAAGAAAGCAGAACCATAGCGGACCGGACCCAGAGACCTGGAACATTCAGGAACACTTGATCCTGACCTCCTCAAACTACAACGTCTCATTTTACCTTCGACTCTGTCTGCGCTGATGGAAAACAGCGGAAGCCCCTAAGATGTTTGAAATCGGCATGACGGAAGAGATGATCAGACATGAGGTCAGAGCAGAAAGACGAGGCAATCAGAAAAAAACAGGCAACATGTCACCAGGATAAAAAAGATGTTTGAATTCATCCTCTGTTATATTTGTGCTGTTTTGTTCCTTAATGTGAGAAACGTCTAAGGGTTAGAAGAGGAAGAAAAAATACACATTTTTTATGTAAAGGAAGAAAAAGGTGGTTGCTACGGTGATTCTGAGGCCCATGGAAGGAGAGGAGCCTACAGAAGAGAGAAAAAAAACAAACAAAACAGTTTCCCTCAAACAAACTAAAAACTAAGCTGAATGACTGATTGAGAACCTTCTGAGGGAAACGTGTTTATTTCTGCTGTTTAATGGTGGAGATCTGGGAGCTTAAACAGAGCCTTCAGCTCCAGTTTGGAGGGAAAAGTTCAGCTGAAATCTGCTGGGAGTGAAGAAACGTTTGGGCGTTTCTCAGAACTCTGGGCTGATTGGACAGAAAACTGAAAGTCCTGCAGCAGCAGGAGACACACAGGCTGAAAGGAGACAGAAACCCTGTCGTCTGGATGCACAGACGTAGAGAGGAAACAATGGGCATCTTGAAAGCAAAAAGCTTCTAAAGAATCTAGCCAGAACTGATAACAAAACCAGGAGAACAGGGAGCTAAATGGCAAAATAAAAATAAATTAGTTTTCTTTCTAAACTTTAATAGAAACTGGGAACATTTTTTAGGTGAGATGCAAAAATGTCCTATATCCTTGTCAGAGCCCTTCAACACATCGGGTCACAGTCTCTCTAATAACAGTACAAACTAATGCTCCAGCAAATAACAGGAGATCTATGAACCTACAAACTGCAAAAACTGTCTGCAGTGCTAACAAGCTCGACTCGCCGCCGTGACATCAGTCAGTAATAATAATGGTTGTTTAGATATCTGCATGTTGCTGTGGTTCCTCAGCATCCTGTTCACATCTAAATTTGTTTCACCTGATTTTACAAAAATGCTTAAAGGCTTCCTGGATTCATCAGATGAGATGCCAGCAGGTGAGTCATGGATTTAGTACGGCTTCATGATCAACAACCAGAGCTGTTACTTTATTAAAGTTGACAAAGTCTAAATGTAATCAAAAACCCACCTGATTGCAGGCCTTCCAACACAGCGTATGGCTCTACAACTCCTGTTTAACAAAGTATTAAGCTAGATAATTAGCTATTTGTTTAGCTTACTACTAACTTTAATAGTTATTTAAATAATTAGCAATTTTCTAGCTAATTATATGGCAAAACTATTAGTTAATTACGTAGCTAAATGATATTAGCTACGTAAGTTTTTAGCTAAATTATTAGTTGATTAAAAGCTTAGCAAAATATTCAGTAAAATATTTTGCTACAAATAACTATATAATTAGTTAAATAACTAGCTCATAATAATAAAATGATAAGCTAAGAATTTAGCACAATATTAAGCTAATTTGAGATTCACTACATAAGGACATAATTATTAACCCATTAATTAACTGATTATTGATCAGCTAGACAATAAATTAAATAATAACTAAATTATTAGCTAATTAATACGATAATTATTGATAAGATAATCAATTAGTTGAATAATAGTAAAATGGTTATCAAATTATCCATTTTCATAATAATAATAATTAGTTAACTGTTTTGCTAATTGTTTAGCTAAAGAAATTGCTCTTTATTTAGCTATATACTTAGCTAAATGTTTAGCTAATCATTTAATGAAATGTGCTGGAATTGGCTTCTTTTGTTAGCCTGCAGTGTGTCTGAAAGAGGGGTCATTAAGGTGAATTGTTGGCCTGGCAGAGTAGGCGAGGTCCTCCGTTCAGCTGTACAGCAGCTGGGGCTGCGATGATAGCAGGAAGGGATTAACTCAGCTGCTGCACTGTAGGTTTTTGAACGCTGAAATCTGAGTCCACCCCCTCTGTTTAAGGTTGGTTTTTCTTTCCTAATATAGATGGCTTCCTTCAAGCCCCTCTCAAACCACCTATTTTCTTTGTCCAAAATGTGAACATTCTCTCCTCACCTATTCAGCCAGACCAATTATTCCCTTTAATGACCCCCCTTTCAGACACTTAGACGGGTACGGGGAATTCCAGTCTAACAAAAGCCAAACGCCCCCCATTCAAAAGAGGTGAACCCCTTCGTCCGTTCCAGTTTGCATGTTTTCAAAACAAAAACAAGGCTTAGTTGGGCTAATGTATAAAACCTTGAACTCAACGCTAATCCAGACATTTTGAATTGAAAAAGCTTCCTGGATGGGAAGCGAAACATCTTCAAACTTGAAAACAAAGTCCAGTTGATTGTTTTTAATTTTCTTTTTTTTTTTTTTTTTTTTTGGAACATTTAATTAAATGATTCACTAAATAATTAGCTAAACAAGTAGATAAATAATTTATAAAATTATTGGCTCATCATTTAGCTAACTATTTAGCTAAGTACTTAGCTAAATGATGACTAGCTAAATCATTTATTAATTAAATGGTTAGATAAATTATTTGCTCAATAATTTGCTCAATAAAAATCGAAATTACAAGCTATTAATTTAGTTAATCATTTAGCTAAATAGATCAAAAAATGATTAGCCACATAATCAAGTTAAATGATTGGCTCAAATGGCTAGCTAACGATTTTATTGAACTCAATAGTTATGTAAATGATGAGCAAAATTATGAGCTTAATAATTGACTGAATATTTTGCTAAACTATGAAGTTATCATTTAACTATAATTTTATATATTTGATAAATACTAATAAGCTACATAAAATATCACAATTACCACAGTTTTAACTCAAACAGAATGCTATCATTTGTTCCTATATGGATCACATGGCTCACTGACCAAGGCTCCAGTTCATAATAGGTCCTAAAACAAATATTTTTTTCCAATGATTAATTGCATATGCAGAAAATGAAGGGGCGGAGCTCTATTTTCTCAATATAATCAGTCTTAGATGATGGTCATAAACAACTAACAGCTAATAACAATAAAAGTGACAGCTGTGAAATTCAAGGCCAAATTAAAGATGAATTTTGGTCATTTTAAAGGAATGTGTTGATATTTTAGTCGTATGCTGCTTTGGTGTTTGGAGCAGCTCAGGCTCAGACAGGCACTGCTGCTGAGTCAGACAATCAGTGCAGTTGCTGGAAATGTGTTTGTCTCCACTTTGGAGGTAAAAACAAAAAAACAGAAACAGTGACAACATTGAGTAGGAAAAAACAGCTGAGACTGTGCAGAGGGACCGTTTAGACTCATACGTTGTTCCAGATGCCACATCATCTCTCCAAACACACCTAACTAGTAATTAAGAGCGAGTAGAGACAAGCCTGGATGCCTCTGACACATGAACCCAACCCTTTTTCCAAAGCATGCGCCTCCTCTTCTCAATAAAGGCACCAATAAAACATTTCCTACCTGTTCAAACTCTCTGAGGCTGTGCATCTGGACCGGGGTGCCTTTTCCTGTTTCGTCACATGAGAAATCTGACAAAGACAAAAAAAAAAATCATTTTAATAGCTGTAAAATTACGAAGACTCAGTTTCAGAGTTTGATGTTGTTTGATTTGTCTCTGTGGTTCCAGAGGGAAAACTTTTAAAGTTAACATCACAATTTGAAAACAGATTTGACCAACATTGTTGTCATTTATCTAAACATGAATCATATTTTCAGAAATCAAGTTTTTATTCATTCTAGAAACTAATGATTACCTTGATAGGTTTAAATACACTGAATTAGTTTTTTGTTTTTTTTTAGAAATGTCAATTTTTCACCAAGATGACATAAAACCTCCAATCCAACAAAGACTGTTGGATGTTGTGTTAGGTTTATTCTTCATACATCATGTGCATTGTTATTCTGTTAGCAAGATTAGACAGAGTAGAAGGCCTTCCTTCACATGGTGGATGTGGGTACGGAGGTCATCTGACCAGGAAAGCCTTCGTGTCTCTAAAAATACACAGGATATGGGCACATCTTGGAGCCGGACTGATAAAGGAGAGCTATGTGTAATCCTGGGGTAAAGAGGTAGGATGCATAAAGGTCAAAGCATGGATGGCGTGTCAGTTTCTGATACAGACAGCTAAGCATCCACCTGATGCAACACATGGATTCATGAGGTATAAGAAGGAGGAGATGACTTTGTTCGGGGCTCAATCTTTGCCGGACACTCGCTGATGCTTTTTGAGCCCACAGCTGTGCCGACCCTAAGCAATTTCTCTGTCCTGTAACGACCTGACCTGGAATAAACACTGTTACTTTTTTACTCCTGTTTTATAGTCCTTTTTTATATGGGTTTACCCAGTTTGGGTTAAAGGAGAATTCCGGTTTTTAACACTTTTAGCCCATTTTCTGTAGTGTCCAGGATGAAATCGAATGATCGACACCAAAATTTTGACAATTG
>NW_015151596.1:185258-187041 GCF_000732505.1 Cyprinodon variegatus
TATTTTTATATGTTGATATATTATCAAGAATTTGCCAAATATCACGAGAGTTTGTAACAGAACGATGAAATTTCACGAGATTTTGAAAGTAAAATAGATCGATTCCGCGTCTTTAAAAATCTATTTGATATCAGCATATGAAAATATATTTGAGTATATTATTTTTCAAAGTGTCAGAAATGGATAATTAAACTGCTATTTTCAATGACTACTTATTTTTGTCCGGCTTTAACATCGGTATCTGTATCGATTATCGGCTACATGAGTTTTAAAATATCGGCATATCGAATATCGACCAAAATCCTAATATCGTGCATCCCTACTTTAAGTCATATGTCCTTAGACGGTGTAAAACGATGGATTAGTCCTCACACTATTTCAAGATTGAACTTGAATTTTCTTCCATAAAAATCTAGAAAGGAAAATTATTGTTCCTTTGGTCACTTATAGTCTTGAATCAGGAAATTTAGTCTGAAGAGATCATGCAGGGGAAAATGAAAAACAGGGAAACTAGAAACACAATTAGAAAGAGAATAAAAAACGGTTCTGTTTCTATTTCTGGATCATTCTACCAAACACTAAAACTGGAACGTTTTTCTTCCTCTGTTCCTCTGTGCTACCCACACACATGAAGATGTTTCACTCCAGGGTTTCAATGACCTTCAAAGCTTTCTAGTCCTGCATTGTCACAGCACTTTACTGTTGCTGTTGAGCAGAAATGGCTTAATTTAACTTGCATGTATGCATCTGCTGCTAACTTCCCCTCTGCGTACCCTTCTGTGTGAAAAAAAGAAAAAAAACTTTAATCTCATTAGTGCCACCTTAAAGGCTGTAGTGATAAAGTTACTATCTTACTCCCATTGAATTTAATGCAAAAATGTTACGTCTCTGCAATTTGAAAATTGCATTTTGTTAACTTGTGATTTTATTATAGATTACGTTTCTTTCCCAGGCACTAAATGATACTTAACAGCATATCAAATGTTCCTCTGCTGGTACTGGGGGAGCAGATACTGTATTCGAAGGGAACCAGTCTTTGCTGTAATTTGATGTTGGGTTTTAAAGTCACTGGGGCTTAATTTTTAGAAAATAATGGCCTCAGTTTCTCTGGAATTCACCAACATAAGGAATGACGACTGGTCTGGGTCAGAGTTTTCGTTCCTACTTTTCACCTGAGGCCCCCTGCCAGTCAACAGGTAAAAAGGAGGAACCAAAACCCTGGCCTAGAGCAGTAGTCATTCTGTGTGTTGGTGAGTAATATGGTTTATGATTTGAATTTCCAGGACTGGAACAAGTTCTACTAAGCAGCCGCTGGCCGAAACGATGACCCAGCAGAGAAGAGCAACATCATCAGGCCAAGATCAGTGGTTTCCACTCATCTGGATAGGTCCATCTGCCCCCCTATTCCAATGCCCTCTGGGAACAACCAGTGGTTATCAGAGCACTAACCATCAAACGTTAGACTGTTGGTCCTCGTTTGCATGAGAGCAACCGGTTTGGATGTCATCATAAACGGGTTGATCCACTATGCAAAGGCTCTGCTTCTAAAGCTGAGTTTACCTGGATCTCCTCAGACTGAAGAGGTTTCTTGGAGAAGAGACAAAATGTTGCACCAAAGAAGAGCCGTCCAGAAGCCTGAATCCACTTTTTTAAGGGTTTTGTTCATGTCTGTCTTATTACATTGTGCATTTGGGTTGGATTGAAAAGAGTTTAAAAAAAAAACGTATTTTTGATTTCTGAGACATAAGGAATATAACTGAATATCATCAACATATAAGGAAAA
>NW_015151596.1:189063-210068 GCF_000732505.1 Cyprinodon variegatus
TTTCCTTTTTAAATTTGACTGGAAAAAACAGGGTCCTATTTGTAGGGCCCTATAAAATCTGTTTTATTTTTTCCCAAATTCCGTTTTAATTTTTGAAAATTAATTTTTTTCCATTTTAATTTTTGCGAATTCAGTTTTTTTTACCCTTTACTGTTATTTCAGTTGTAAAAAGAATGTGCTTTTAATGTTAATGATTAAAATGTACACAATAAAATAGGAATGACCTTAAGTTTATTGAGGTAAAAAAAACACATTTACTCAGTACTTTTACTGCATGATGCAACATAACACTGCACTCTAAGTACTAACAAAATATTAATGGTTATGAACCAATGGTTATAAATAAAAGAGCTTCATTAGCTTTTTCGAGAAAAAGAAAATAGGATCTCTTAATTTCAGAATTATAAAGTATTTCATAAAGAACCATATTTTCCATACAGTACATTAAAGTGCATAAAAAACAAGGCAAAATACAGCAAGTACGTAAGCAAGTTTTTCTCAACTTTTTCGCCGAAAGCGGAGCTGTGGAGAGCCGCTTCGCCATTTTTTCAATGTTTTGATGGAGAAGGTGAGCGGAAATGACGGAGCGGGAGGGGTTGTGTCGCCCAGATTTGCGTCCCCTGGTGTGCATTTCCCGCCGACGTATGTTCTTCTCCCACACAAAAACAGAATTTCATATCAAATGTAGAAATTCCGCGTTTACACTAGATTCCGCGTTAATCTGCCAATTCCGCGATTCCGTGATCGCAGAAATTATAGGGCCCTAAATAACAAAACAAAAAACTGTAAAACAGACATAGAAATCTGCTCTACAGTCCAACCATTTACCCGACCAAATCACCGACCTTTAACCCATAGGTAGAGTTGTTAACAGTGAGGTGAGTCTGCTTTCTTTCCATACCATATAGACTGAATCAACCAGCCAATCATGATGCTGCGTCAAGCGACTTAAAGGGAAATGCATCATATTCCCCCTTCTTAATATTCCACGGATTCTTATGGACCTTTTCTGGAGAACAGAACAAACAGAATCCATGTAGAGCATGACTTTAAATAAAGGTCATTGTCTACTCCTGCTGGATTTTTTCCTCAGGATGCCGTTAGTTATTTGAAGAAACTCAGTAACAACAGTAAGCCTTTCAACTGAAGAATTGCGGCCTTATACATATCATTTTTTTGACCTATAGAAAGGAAGTTGGTTTATTTACCAGTAGAGATAAAGGAAATGCTTGTCTGTTTATTATGTGTAAATATTTGGTTTTAGCCTTAAAATTAAAGTGAGATTATTCAGCTGTTGGTTATAAACTCAGAGTATGAAAACCTTTATATCCAGAATATTTCTTTAAAGTTGGGAGAATCAGATTGGCTGCCTCAGTCTGCTCCATGTTTGCTGACCTAAAGGGGTAAAATGTCAGCGGCGAACAGGGATCAGGCAGCTGTTTGCTTTGGAGCAAACTGCTCCGAGCCGCGTTACATAACCTGGACCCTGGGTTCACTGCAGAGAAAATAATTCTAGATTTCAGGCTAAATAAGTTGTTGCAGAAGCATCCTTACCGTCCCCTGTAGAGGTATCCACTCATGTTTCAGCTGAACGCCCCCACAGGACTGCAGACCCTCCCCACTGATCCCAGCCCTCAGAGAGCAGCCGACCCTCTTCAAGAATCTCCTCAGGAGGACAGAAGTCTTCAGTCTCTCCTCTACTGATTCCTGCTAACGTCCCATCTGCTTCGAATGGAACGGGACGGCGACTCCTGACCAGGACCAGGGTGACCACAGGCTCCCAGAGGAGCGAGCTGGGCGCCCAGGCAGAGGCTCCCTCTGACGTGGCAGGCAGAGCAGCAGGGAGAGGAGGTGGACGGCACCGGGGAGCAAAGGTACAGAGACTGCCTGGTTCAGCATGAAAGAGCGATCTGTTGGAGCACGCTGCCAGACAGCCGCCTCACTGGGAGAGTGTGTGTCAACATGTGCACAAACCACACTAACGTCTTTCCACCAAAACAGACACTGAAGAGACAGTCAAAGTATTTGCCTGTGGTTCATTTCAATGCAGGGTGGAGATCCCCCCCCCCACAGCATGCACCTATATGACTAACCCCCCACCCCCCACAGGTGTGTAAGCGACCTGTCTGAGCAGGTAAACCCAGGAATGCCTCTAATCTCCTCTGAGCTGTTTCATGTTTTCTTTCGCTGCCAGTCATGCAGGAGGACAAAAACTCAAACATAGTTCATTGTCCTCATCCTGGACAAGCGGTCCAGAGCAGCTGTTCCTACTGGGTTCAAACCGTCAGGATCAAAGACTGCTCTGGATCAACGCTCATGGAAAATCCTCCTCAGAGCTTCCACAAACAGGAAGGCGTGGCTCCCCACATCTGAGCCGTGGGTTTACCTGGAAAACTGCTCACATAACAGAACCCTCAAAGCAAAGAACACATGATGCTGCATTTTATGCATGCATGACTCAGCGAATATACATCAAACCATCAATACTCACTGGGGAGCTGCAGCTGCTCCTCACTTTTCCTTTGTTTGCAGGAAACCGTTTTAGTTCGAGAAAGATCCCAGAACCTCCAGTAAACCAGACTGGGTCCAGATCTTTCCTCGGAAACTGATTGGATTCTCTATCAGGGTGGGATTTACACCAAGATCACCTCCATCGAGATCACAATGAATCCTATCAGCTCACAGGAAGAGAATCGAACAGAAACTCAGAACCAGAGCGACCCACGGGGGGATGATCAGTTCTATATCCATCATTAGAGACATGGTCCAATAACTTGACCTGTTTGGTTCTTCATCATTTTATCCCACTTCCTGTTCAGCTTCTAGAATAATGTAGATAATAAAAGGAAAAAACAAATTCTTTCTATATTTTTGAAGGGAATATAAGCTTTACCATTCGGGTGATTATTAACCCAAATGAACTTGAATTGTTCAGCTTTTTTTTTTTATTCATTTGAAATTAAATATTAATGTTTTCTAACAAGTTGTAGGTTACAACAAAAAATTGTACATTCTTCACACTAAACACATTAATAACTAAATAAACAATGAAAAATGTGAAGAATTAGATGTGTAAATATAGTTTTGGACCAGGTAGGGATCTGTAGAGAAAAGATCACAGCTGGGACTGAAGTTAGCATCTGATTCAAAGTCTCCAGCTCAACGGTTCCATCATGGAGCTGCTTTATCCAGCCGCCTATGCAAGCATATGCTAACTTAGGAACAGCAGGAGCTACTAGCTAGCGTTAAGCTAACCCGAAAACTGAAAAGAAATCTGTTAAAAATGTTCGTAATAAACCTCAGAAACTTTACTGGAACAAACTTAGAACGTCTAACAGGTTAACAATTCTCCTCTTACTCTGGGTCAGCTGAGAGTGATGCAGCAACATGGCGGCAGGTGGGCGGAGGCGGGAAGGTTACTGGAGCCATCGGTGCAGCGGCTTCACAGATGGTACGGTCCAGTTTGGGGGGGCTAGAAATCCTTATTAAAGAGTCATACCCACTTATTTATGTTCTACCTATTTTAAATCCAAGCATTTTTATATAAAAACGGTTTATATACCAGAATTTTATCTCATATATGTTTTATTGGAATTCAAGCACACACTATTCCTTAATAACAACTTTTTAAGCTTGTATTAAACATCCATCCATGTGTAACCATACTCATTTTATTATCGACCAGAGTGCAGGTGAATACAGGGAAGATGTGGATGATTCATCACTATAACATTAGGTTAATATATTTATTAATATTAGGATTAATATTAGGTTTAACTGTTAGTTTAATATATCATCAAACTTCTGAAATGTAAATGTAAATTTTTTTCTTACATAATTACAATGCAAAACCTTTTTTACCTACAGAGCTGATAAACTACAATAGAGAAAAAATGAAATTAAAACTTAAATATTTTGTCGATTTTTTAAATATAAAAAAAAAATATATCAAACTACCACAACTATTGGCTTTATAATAAAACAGCAGCAGTGCATAGAGTGAATCTGGAATTAAAGTATGGATCCAATACTGGTACCAGCTTGGTGTCGATAGATTAGATATTTTGGATCAATCTACCTAAGGTGAGGTACACCCTGACCCAGCCAATCACAGAGCAACACACATACAGCAACCATGAACACACACACCCACACAGAGAGATGCATATCGTCCTAACAATCCTGTTATTAGACAGCAGGAGAACCCAGAGAGAACCCACACATGCACTGGGAGAACAAGCTAACCCCATTCACAAAGACCCAATGTAGCATTTGGAGGTTGCTGCAAAGCAGCAGTGCTACAAACAAATCCACCATCAGCACAGGATACTAAAAAATGTGTTTTTATCAAACTAATGTGATATTCAAATCCTAAATATCACGTTTACTTTAACTGTAGGTAGAAATTATTAGAATGAACAGAAAAAGAGGCTTAAAAACATTTGTTTGTGTTTCACTAATCTATACATACTGATTCTGACCACTGCAAGCAACATCAGGCTCTGTAACAAAAACAATCCTCACCACTAGGATCAAACTGACCTTTTAAAACTGTATGTTGCTAAATTTAAAGGCTGGTAGTCTTGTTTCATTTAAAAATATTGAAACTGCCCGAAAAACAAAACTTAGAAATTCAATATTTTCAGAATGTATCTGTGATTTATAATGCAACTTGAGAAACAGGAAACACTATGGGAAGTGCTGTCAAGTTATTTTCAAAGAAATGACCTGAACTGTGCAGAAATCAATAGATAACTAAATGTTAAGGATGAATGTTCCTTCTGTGTTCCTCCTAGAGCTCCAGAGACACTCAGCAGCCGGAGCTGGATGTGAAGAAGTCAAACCTGTAAACACATTCCAGATTCAGCACCACATGTTCAGTCCGTATCGCACGGGGCCGTATCCCCCGCCTGCCTCTGGAGCGACTCACATACCTGCTCCACATTCCTCACATGCAGCCGCCTCACTGAGGAATGACCAGTGGGACAGAAGGAGCTCAGTCTGCAGCTCTGACCAAGCCAGCAGAAACATCAGGCGTCCCGTTCATGTGATCATCCATAAGAACAAGCCGTCATTCACAGCAAACTGCAGCGTTTGAGAACAGAGAGAAGAGAAGTTACTGAGCAGACATGATCTCTGAGGTCAGGCTGGTGTGGAGCCCCGAGGAACAGCTGAATCTTCATCCAGCATTATAGGAGGTAAATATTCCCTCATAGTGAGGAGCATGAAGCGCTCATTGAACCTGAACAGAACCTGAATTCTGCTGCATCTCTAAAACATCAGATCTGAACTTACCGATGCAGAAAATGCTTATGTTCATTCTTGAAGTTAAATGTTTCTATAATCACAAACATAGCTCCTCCTCTGAAGATGGTGAAAAGCATCATGCTGCAGCATCATGGCTCCCCTCAGAGTCGAATCCATCATTTTATCTTGATCATCTCATTCTTTGACTCTGCTGTGAAGCACGTCTGAAATAAACCAGACGCCTGAGAGGATTTCTCTCCTTATTGAATGAAACTCTGGACACCGTTGTCTGTTCTGTGGATTTTATGCCTCAGCGCTAAAGAGCCTGTTGAATTAATTAGCATTTTCCCCTCCTGTGGTTAAAAGCCTGGTTTCTCCATCAGATTCTTTTTAATTAGGTTTTTCCTACTCTTTTGTTTGTCTGAACCACTTGGAGCCAAACTGATGCTCCACTCTGTTTAGAGTAAAGCAAAATGGAGCCATGAAACATTTATGTCCTGCTGGTTTTCCAACATGTGCTCTGATAAGGTGACTGTTCCTCCTGAAGTGACCCCTCTGGCTGAGGAGAGCTGAGGAAACCATGAAGGAGGAGCAGAATGAGGAGTAGGAGCCGTTCAAAGGAGAGCTACACCCTGTAATTATCCCAATCACACCTTCTCCTCTGCTGTCTTCTGTTATTGTTTTATCCTCTTCACTTGTTGAACCCAGCTGCCACATGAGCAGCTCTGAAACACATCTTGAGCCCAAACATGCAGATGTTTCACTTTTACATAAATATCTAAAAGACGAAAAAAGTATGGAAATAAGATGACATTTCAAGAAAAGGAAGTTTAATATCATAAAAAGATCATCTAATTTCAAATTAATGTGAGCAAAAATATTTTCTCTAACCACAAATGATCTATCAACCAGGTTGTTGGTTCAGTTTCAGTAAGTAAGTTAATCCAGGCCCGGTTCACACAGACCTGTAGAATCAGAAAGAGACTTAAATAAAAACCTGTCTGACAATGTGAAGGAGGCCAAGAGGTCTAGGAAACAATTCCTCTAATCAGACCAGAAGAATTTCAATGAGCACTGATGTCTGATGTCAGACTTTCGGACACCACAGAACCAGAACCAGAATTACAAGGACAGGGAAGAAACTTCCCAGTTGAGGCCGACCTGCAATATTACTCCAGGAGAGCATCAAAGTCTCATCCAGGAGGTTCCAGAAGAACAGAACATCTAAATCCCTGCAGGTCCTAGTGAAACCTCAGGTCAGAGGTCAAGAATGGGACAGAATGGGGAGAGATCCAAGGTCGGAACCTCTGCTGACCCGAAAGAACACAAAGGTCTAAACCAAAACATCTAGATGGTCTTCAGGACTTGTAGGAAAATATTCATTCTGGAACATGTGAGCTCCGTTAGATCAGGCATGCCCAAAGTCAGTCTGCAGGTTTTAGAGGTTTCCCTGCTCCAGCACAGCTGATTTACAGTTATTGCTGATTAACAGGCTTTCGCTGAACTGCAATCATCAGTTGTGCTAAAGAAGGGAAACATGTAAAACCTGCAGGACAGCGCCCCTAAAGGACCTGCCTTAGATCATAAAGCTAACAGCATTTCAGAGGAGAATAGTCAAACATGGTGGTGGTGGTATGATGATCTGGGGCTGCTTGGCAGCTTCTGGTTGTGGTCGACTTGCCGCTATTTGGAAAACCAATAATCCAGATTTCTTGCAGGCTGTTCTGAAGTGTCTGGACATCAGTTTGTGACCTTAATGTCTCTGCAACAGAACAGTCAACCAAAACTTAGCTGCTAGTCTCTGACTGTCACAAAAAGAGCACTATACAGCGGCCTAGTCAAAGTCTGGACGTCTACTTCACTTAGTTTTTATGATTGACTCTAAATGGGCTATTTTTGTTTCAAATCCTTCCAATGTGTCAGTATAAACACAGCACATTAACATTCAGCATTCATGCTTCTATTCTCCTGTAGAATAATCTCCCTGACCCTCATGTTCCAGATTTTAATCAATACTCCCCTGTCTCTCTGTATGTGATGACTAAATTATGCAGTACTTTTTAATGTAGGTTTCCTCGATGTAGGTTTCCATGATAGCAGCATTATTCAAGTAACCAAGAGAGAAACTGCAAAGTCAACATGAATATGACAACTTATTGAGATTGTTGGGAACAGTGATGGTTATAGAGTCTTACAGCTGTTTCACCTCATGAAGAACCGTCCTAACCACGCTCCACTACTCATCAACAGCTCAGCTGTAGAAGTGGCCAGCAGCATAAAAATTCCTGGGGATGCACATCACAGACACCCTCACCTGAACTGTAAACACCCCCTCACTGGTCAAAAGGACACAAAAGCACTTGTACTTCCAGCGGAGGATGAGGAGAGCCCACCTGCCCCCACCCATCCTCACCACCTTCTACAGAAGCACCATAGAGAGCGTTCTGAGCAGCTGTCTCACTGTGTGGTGTGGGGGCTGCAGCACCTCAGACTGGAAGAGGAGTGGTGAGAACAGGGGAGAAGATCATCTGGGCTCCTCTTCCCTCCATAAATAACATTTCTTTCCAGTGCTGCGTGTCCTGAGCCCGTAACATCATCAGTGACCCCTCACACCCCCACCATGGACTGTTCTCCCTGCTGCCCTCTAGGCTTCAAAGCATCAGATGCAGGTCCAGCAGATTCTGCAACAGCTTCTTCTCCACTGCCATCAGACTGCTGAACTGTTGAGAAAACTCTAAATCACGTCACAGACTCTGCATCAAACTGATAACACCAAACCAAAAATACTGCACATTTGCATCATACATATTTAATGCCCTGAACTTCCATATCAATGCGTTTTTGCACCATGTTTTTTTCTCCCACACTGTTTACATTTGATCACTGTTGCACGTTAAGGAATGGAAATGTCATTAAAGCTGTACAAAATGAAATTTCATTTTATATACACTCAAATGACGATAAAAGTTGTCTAAGTCTAAATGTGATGATGGCTGCAGCTTTTCTTTAGAGGCATCAGATGTTAAATCGAGAAACAAAGAAGTGCTGATTAGACAGGGATCACAGCACAGCTTCACCTGCTCTCATGTGCTGACAGGACGTTAGTCAAGTTTGTCTAGTTTGAAACCCTTCAGTACTTTTTTTTTATTCTGGTCAGAATGTAGGATAATAAAACTCATTGCATGTAATTACCCTGATCTCTCTTCCCTTGCAGTGAAGGGTTTGTGCAACCGTTTAATTCTCCTCCAGGAAACATCAAACTTCAGAAACCTTAAGCCCAATGACATCATTGTCAAAGTCTCCATCTTTAAAATGCATCTGAATTCAAATCCAGAAAGCTTGGTTCAGTGGGAGCATGTGGCCTGCATTACTGAGCTGCATGTGTTTTCACTCTCAGCAGCGCAGCAGTCTGATGCATGTATTATTAATAAGCGTCATGGAGACCCCCGTCCAAGGATCAGGTTACTAAAGAGCACTTTTTGCAAATAATCAATAACTCAGAGTGAAGTTTTGGTTCAGATTACATGAATCTAACCTCTGGTGTGTTTTTCAGACAGGAAAAGAAGGAAGAAATGCAGCGATATGAATAGATTTTATTGAAAGGAAAACTGCTGCATCTAAAAAAGTGAAATAGAGAGGTCTGCTTTAGTCCTTTTGCCTTTTGTTAAATAAAAACAGAACAAAAGATTAAAGGTTAAACATATGGAAGATGTTCATGTATTTGAATTGAAACAGTTACTGATAAAAATGAGTTTCATTCTTAAATATGTAGAGAAGAAAAACTATCAAAAAACGTGAAAATGAGTTAAAACTTTGGCAGCATATGGAATTGTTGCAGATAAAATGATGGACTGGTTCATGGTCCTGACAGTAACAAAAACCTCCTTCCAGCAGGGATGTTTGGTTCCACAGAAAAAGGTCCTAGTGGAACACACCAGATCTGCTCAGGGCCCTGCCCCTGCCGATGACATCACAATATGGCAACGCCACTCAGAAAAACTGCACTGCATCTCTTTCATAAGAATCCAATCTTCTCTGAGGTCTCTATTTATCATTACCTATAGAGTTGTGCTTGAAAGTTTACATAACCTTCCATTAAAGGCAGAAAAAAACAGATGCCAGGAAAATAAAGGGAAATTGACAAAAGAAATAACAAATTAAAAAATGAAAATCATGATATATATATTTATACTGTTCAGAGTTAGTTATGACCTGTTTGAGGTCACAGTTAGGTCATAGAAATTCATGTGAATTGAACAGAATTCAATGAAAACCTCTTGCAAGAATTATTTTTAAAACTGGAAATGACTTTTTTTTTTACATGATGTTTAAGAAGTCTGTTTTTATGTGATAACAATTAAAGCTGTAATATCTACAAAGGAAGTGTGTTTGAGTTTTAAATAAATTACAAGCGAAATCAACCGCAACATTTCTGAATAACAGAAGTGTGAAGATGTGGCATGAGTGAAGTCTGAGGCAATCATTCCTACAGCTGCAGTCTTCCACACAGTCAAGGTAATAGAACGTATTTAAATGGTTAAAAGTTGTATTCATATGCAGAAGTAAGATTATTTTTGCACAAGCCAGACTTCAGCCTTCCCTTCTCCATCCTGCTTCTGTGGCATCATTGAGCCGGTCTGTCTTCCTAGGAGGGCCTACAGAAGCCTACAGGTTCAAGATCTTTTCATTATTGCTGCCCCTCTGACATCATTAGTCTGTTAGAAGTTGCAAGTTGTTCTTTGTTTTGCTAAACATAGAAGCAGATGAGATTAACAGATAAGGCTAATGATATGTGAATAACCGAACATTGTTTCTGCCTTTTACTGACTACTTAGCCTCTTAACATCCACTTCATTTTGGGAAATTCTCACCTATTTTGCATACCCAAATGGAAAAGCGAATAACTTAGGAACTATAAGCCCAAATTACATGTGTAATACATTATTTGAAAGCTAACACCTTTAGTTTCTGAATATATACATGAAAATGGAGTGAGTAAAGCACAGCCCAAGCTGCATCAGTTCAAACATGACTCAAAGTTGTTCTTTTTATTCTCGAAAATAATAGGTCTTTTTATTGAACAGCAGTAATAAAGACATGCTTGCTTACAGCATGCTTACATTGACCTGCTGCTATATCTGCGCTAATTGTGCTTTGGTGCTTGCTATGTCCATAAAATGAACTTGGGGTTGAATTGTAGAGAATCTAAGCTTTCCGATGTGTAATATGTCTTTATTGGTAAACATTTTACCAGTATAATTTTCATGCATCTGATTAAAGAAAACTATAAAACATCACAAAATGAACAATAGTTGCACTCAAAGTGTGTTCCATTGTACTGAGGTCCAACCAGAATGGAAAGCTTTGTTGTTCTTCTCTGAATGCAGCAGAACATGCTCTGTAGTCCAAACAAATGGTGCTGTTTAAATAAAGCAACCTGAGGTTTTTGCTGGTTTCTCTGGGAACAAGAGAGTCAATAAGGAAGAGTGTTCTGCATGTGCAGCCCAGACCACCAAACAGACACCTGCTTAAGATTCTGAATTCACAATTAGGAAATATTTAGCTCTGACTCAAATGCATAAATACAAACATAATCACCAAAAACCAGAGAACCAGTCAGAAATCTGAGCAATAAAACTGGCATCAAAACTCTAAAAATGACGAAATGGGTTAAATCTGCCCGGAAGGCAGGAGGTGAAGCAAGCAGAGAGGAACTGAGGTCAGAAAGAAGGTGGCAGGAAACCACAACAGAGCACCTACAGGAAACCTGTGGTTCAGTAAATCAACAGTGAATAAAAGAAATAAACAATCATTTTATGGCAATAAGGAAAGAAAACCCAAGATCAAAGTAAATGGAAAGCAAGATATAAATCAAGAAAACAAACAATAAACACCTAAACGCCCGGAACTCGCCCACCACAGAGTAGTTCCCAATGCTGAGACCCAGTTTAGTGATACTGTGGGGCCAACTGAAAACCACAGCTCCCACATCAATAAGTCAATGCTGAACAGGAAGCAGCGAGATGCAGTCAGACAGGATGATAGGACAGCTGTGAGTCTCTGCTGCTGCTTCATTGTCAATGCAAACAAAAATGATGTGCAGGAAACAGGGACTATTTATAGAGCATATGTCACACATTCCTCTTCCCCTCTCTATGAATCAGCTGCTGTTTTAACATCAATGCTGCAGAATTACCTTTCAGTTCACCCACGCGCCCCGTGCTGCACCATCACTCCGTTTCCATCACCGCCATAATCATCCATCCGTCTTCCTGATCCGGCTCCAGGGGTCTGGACCCGTCCCTGAGCATCACCTCCGTGTGGAGGCAGAGGGATGCTGCTGCTGCTCAGAATCCACCGCCGGTGCTCCGCTTTCAGCTCATTGGCTGGTTGACATGAAGGGGAACCCCCTCCTCCTCCTCCTCTTCTTCATCCTCTCCCTCCACAATGTAAAACAGGACAGAGCAGATTTTCATGCATGAGATGAGCAGCCTGCCTCCCAGTGGTACCCTGCACCCACATATCAGAGGAAAGACCTCAGGGTTTTTGCTCAAAACAAAATAAATAAATAGGACTGAAGAGAAAGCAGAGTGGATGTTGTTGGCTCAGTTCTGATCCGTCTGACCTTAGTCTGCAATCCCACTATGGTCCACTACTGATGAAGCCCAGAGGAGCTGTCCCCATGACATCAGCCTACTTTTTAGCACAAAAATGGCTGGATATTAAGGATGCAACAATATGAGTATTTGTCTGATACAGATATTTGCAACAAGGCAGGCTGAGTTAATGCAAAAAGAAAAAATGTTAAACAATATCCAGTATGGTTTCAGAACAAATCATTCGACTGCACTGATAATAATGGAATTAACAAAAAAGATGCAAAAGAAACTGATAATAATTATTATTTTGTAAGTATTTCATAGGTTAATGAAACTAATAACATTTGATCTAATGAATCATTTCAGGTTACTTTGAAAACTCAAAAAATATGGAATTAGAGGGATCCAGTATTGATAACTGATCTGATAATATGTTTATATAAATTATGCAAAATCAGATCTGTGTGACAGAGAATGGGGGTAAATACATGGAACAATATTATTCATATTATCTATCAGATGTAATTCTTTTTTTTTCCCGGTTTTTTTGGGATATTTTACTTTTTATTACAGGTCAACAGTCCCAAACTATCAGTCATTGTTCAGGAAAGTATAAAGACTTATTTAACCCCATATAACCTAAGCATGGCTTAAAAACTTGGTCCATGTGAAGATATCAGCTACCAAAATATAAAGCAGACTGCTGAAGGTCCATTCTTAGGGTCATTGCTAGGTTATTCTAATTTTCTTGTTTACAAGAAGTGGTGAATGAGGTGTTGCCTTTGAACAAGTTTGCATGTTTTCCTTTATTTAACTGTAATGTTGTGAATCACAAGCATTCATCATAAGGAAGTTACCATCTGGACTTTGCTGAATTGCTTATAAGCAAACAAATCTCACAGTAAATATCTAAGACAAGCAAAAAAAAAAGGCTCTGTTTCCCATTTTTCTGAAGGTGAAGTCATTTTTTAAACCCTAAGTGAACTAAAACAGTTTTTTCTGGTTTAATTTCTGGTTCATGTGCTATTTTATCCAGAGTAAATAGATATCTGGTTTCAGCTAAACACATTTTGCCCTGAATGTTCGATTTTAATATCGTCCCCGTCTGTAAAAATAACAGCTGAACTACATCATAAAAAGCTACTAATAAGTACGGTAAAGCTTTACATTTGATGACTGCATCTGAATCTGACTGGATCTGGATTGCAGAAAAAAATAAGAATAAAGAGACAAAGTTTTACTAATAGGACCAAGAGGCAAAAAAAAAGAAAAGACAATTTGTAGGTCCATATAGGAATTCAATTCCTCCTAAATCGATCCATTCATTATCCATTAATCCCATACATGCAAATATGGAACTTATTTTTGTTCAGGTTACATAAAGAGCAGGCATATATGGCATTTCAATCTGAAAAACTCACACAAAGAGAAAAGACAATTAGAAGAAATGTATTGATAAAATTACTTTGTCTTTGGCAATCAGACCTCAGCAGGAAACATAGTTCTTAATTTTGATAGATATGCATGAACAGGAGCAAATAACAGGGCTGTATCCCCCCCCAGGCTTGAAACTGGTGGTGGAGTGAGGATAGATGAAGTTGGTCAGTCTGTAGACTGCTGGTTAGCGAGACGGTCTGCTGAGCTTTATGGGGAGATCCAGTGGACTGCGTGAGCTGATATTAGAGCTTCGCTCAGGGACCTGGAAGATGGAAGTCCAGTTTGATAACACAGGTTGAGAGAACATGTCCATGATGAGCAAGCATAAAGTGACAGTAGAGAGGAAAAACTCCCCATTGGGAAGAAAACTCGGCAGAACCAGACTCAACATGGCGGTCTTCTGCCGGACCAGTTGAGATGAGACAGGGAACGCAGTAAGAGTCCAGGAGGAATGACAGCTTTAGCTACGATGGTGGAGGAGGAGCTGGAGGTGGGTTGAAACGGTGTCATCTGAATGAAATCACAGGACATCCGCTGCCTGCCCACAGGAGCAGACAAGAGCGGATCTTGTCTGCTCCTGTTTTATTTGAATTCCTTATATGGAACTTTAAAAATGAACTTTGGATGCCAATTGGCTTTCATTTAGGTATGATTCAAAGCTGATTGGCTGTGTCGTAGGCGGATGGATGTAGGTGACAATGAGTTTCTTCAGTTGAACTTCCGCCTAGGCTCCATTAAACATGAAATATTCACCTATATGTACCTTTTTGAGCTCTAATAGCAGTAGAGCAAAGAAACCGGCCTTGAATCAGAAGCTGTAACTCTGTGGTCTGCAGTAGAGACTGACATTTTTTCGGGAATCCTACGGGTCAAGGGATTCCCGTGGGATTCCCGTGGGATGGGAGTCAGTATTAGTAACGATCACGTGATTGTTACGGTACAGGATTAAACATTAACGGGAGCAGATGGGAGCGGGAGCAAACCAATAGTAACTAAAAAAAAAAAACTAGGATCGATGTTATAAAATAAAATAGAAAGAAAAAAAATTCAGTACTGGCGCCGCCATTTTGTAGTTTTTTTCCTTGAAGCCTACACTATAATGCGGGTCAAAAAAAACTACACAACCAAAAAACCAACAGTGCTTCCGCTCTGAGTTTTTCATCTGCGCTCAAAACAAATTCAGATTCAGTGTATTGGCAGAAATCTTATTGAAGACAACAAGAATGGAAGTGGTGCAGGAGCGGGACTCATTCTGAATGGGAGTGAGATGGGAGCGGGAGTAATTTCACCAGAAGTGGGACGGGACAGGATTTACATTTCTACTCTGGCCCGGGATCGGGACGGGACACAATTTTTTTCTGTGGGAGTGGAACGGGACAGGAGTGAAAAACCACTCCCGCGTCAGTCTCTAGTCTGCAGTGATGCCAGAGATGCCAGCTTGCCTCGCTATGATGTGGAGGTCATTACTTTTTCACCTCTAAATGCAGACATGTGTTCAAAGTGTCAGTTGTCACATGAAAAAGTTGTGATATTCACATGGCAATCAACATCTCACATTCAAAAGCAACCACAGCCAACACATGGTGGACTTACATCCAGAAACACACACCTGACAGGCAAAGATCAAAACCAATTATAGCTATAACACAAGATGCAGGAAACTTAGAGAGGCACCAACATTTCAGGGCTAACAATGTTCTTTCTTTGACAAATTATTCTTAGCAAAGACACAATACTGCACACTTAAATATTAGATCTTAAAAATAAACTAACCTCTCAATTTTTTTTAACATCTATTATATTTTCTTTCTATAATAAAAAAAGATACTCACACAGACATAAAGTATACAATATATCTCAGAAAAAAGCTCTGAACATTAAGGTCCCTGTGTAATTCCAAAAGTCAAAACAATATACATAGTACTTGTTCATTAAATAGAGTTAAAAAATGAACTATTTTTGTGTTAGTACAAACATGCACAGAAATTCAAATCGATACCATTACTAGCAACATGTTAGAATATAATATAAGAATAGAGTCATTAGTTTTTTTCAAGCTCACAGACGTATGTTGTCAGATGCAATTCAACTTTTGTTTATTCACAGATTATTCAACAGCATTTAATTCAGTAAAAAAAAAGGTTTAATCGAAACAAATGAGCTCAATATAGAAATGAACATTGTATGGAAATACTGCGTCAAAGAAACAAGATTTCCTCAGTTATCATTGATGAGGACCTTAGTTGGAAATCACATGTAGGCTCTATGCACAGCTCCACTACTTCCTGAATTTAAGGTAGCTCCTTTGTTTCCTATCTTTCATTACTGGACGAACTGATTAATCCAGGTGTGTCTGGCCAGTTACTTAGGTCATACACACTTGGAATAATCAGTGCATCCAATCATGAAAGACAGGAAGCAAAGGAGCCTCCTGAAGTTCAGGAAGTGGTGGAGTTGTGCATAGAGCCTATTTATACAAAACGAAAAACGGCTAAATACATAGCCGTGTTACAAAAGTTAAAATCCATCCAAGCCACTCAGCTTTTCCCACTTAGTACAGCACAGGGATCCTGTCATACTTCACCTACTGTGTGCAGGCTTGGAGATTAACACGCTTAACTTATATTCAGTCTTTATTTCTATTTCAAAAAAAGGTCCCAGAAAACGATTACTAATAAGACTCATAAAGATCATTTAAAACATTTTGCTTGATTGTAAATTAAGTGTTATTAAAATTTTACGGTAAGTAGATCATAACATTCTCCAGGTTTTGTATAAAGCTAATATTGCCCGTTTGGAAATTGTAGTTATTTTCAAATAAACAAATAAATCGAAAGTGAAACATATTCGATTTACCAATATTATGTAATTTACCCATTTCCCTACACTTATGACACAGAGAAAAACCAACTAACATTGTTTCTCCGCTTCCTGCCCCCACCAGCATGACCAACCCCTCCCCTCTGGGATCAAAATAAACACGGTGGAAATCATCATCAGGCCCGGCCCAGTACCATCCGACTGGTACTGAGGTGTTAAACATTGCAAACATTGTATGGTTTTGATGTTAAGATGATGTTTTCAGACTGTAAACCAGAGAAGGAGCTTTCTAGAACATCCTGGACCCCCTGTGGATCCTCCCTCAAAAACTCTTGTTCCAAACATAAAAATGTCTTCAGCCGTGAACCGCTCCAGAGACTCTATATATATATATATATATATATATGGAAGGTTGACTAATTCAGGTTCCTGACTTCTCAATCTCTTAAAGCAGCAAAGTACAGTCAGCAACAACTTCCTTCTATGTAATTATTGCCACATGATTTCTGTGCATTACAGAGTCATGGCAGACTTCCTTCTTCATAGGAAGAGGGGCTTATGATAGGGAAGAACTCACCTTGATGCATGAAAAAACTTCATCATTATGAGTGTCAAAGGTTAGCAGATTCAGCAATGCATCTCTCCGTTATACATGCATCTATACCACAGCTTTATGCTAAATCTGAAGGCGGATGAGGAAGGAAAGAAATGATAACATCTCAAATTTATCTGCAGCATCAGGTGTGATAATAAAAGCAACATTTAAAGTTGAGGAAAGGAGGTAAAATGATGCATGAAAAGTCCCTTAAAGTACTTCCTGTTAAAATGTGTTGATAATCATGTCAGGTTGATTGGATGCTGAAGCAGGATTAAAATAAAGAAACAAGAAACATCCGTTGGAGGGATTTTAATAACATCATCAGAAGTTTTTAAAATTTTATTCACATATGCATACAATGTTAAAAGAATAACCCCAAAAAACATTAAATATCAATCCATTATATATCAATACATCTATTTATGATTAAAATATAATAAAATACACAGGAGACATTTTAATAGATATCTGCTTTTATATAAACATTAAATCAAATGTATAGGTTACATCCAGAGGTTATCCTAAAAACGATGACAAGAACTTAAAGGTTGTTTCAAAATGTTTTGAAATATTTACAAAAGTTTTTATTTTCTTTGCTTTTTTTATTTTTTATTTTCCAGAGACAGTGAGAAACGGTTCCTCCAAAGATTTTCCAGTTTCTCTGGTTTGGTTTATTTTCATTTATTTTAAGTCTGTTATTTTGTGAACTATATTTACTTGCATGAAGTAAAAAAAAAAAAAAAAATCCCTTGTAATAAAACACAAACACAATAGTACACCATGAAAAAAACACAATAGTAAAAGCTAAAGTGCAAAGTCTAAAGAATATAACAAACATTATAAAAGTAAAAAAAAATACAAGCAAACTTTGTTGAAGGATCTTCTAATTTGCTATAAAAATTATAAATATTGCATTTAATTTAATTATTTTATACTGTCTGATTTAGAACCCTATTTCTAAGAAATTTCAAAAAGAAAATAGAAAATGATGTTGATGAAGCAATATAACAAATAATAACACAAGACTAATTTATTTTAATTGTGAAAAACTTTTCTTTTTTAACTACAGTTTTTCACTTTAACATTTTTGAGTGAATACTGTTGATATTTCCACAGAAAATAGATATTTCTAATCTTTTTTCACTCCTTCTGTTTTTTCTTTCTTCGTCTTTTCACAGATGAAACATATTTAGCTTAAATGATTCCTGTTAACCTCACATTAAGAAGTCGTTCATATGACGTGCAGCATGAAAACTAAATGAGGAAGCCTGAAGAGTCCAGCCCTGCAGCATCGTGTTCTTATCAGTGCCACATTCAGTCATCTGGACCAAAAAATAAAAATAAACAAAGCAGGATATCGAAAAGGCTTTCCTGGACCGGACCCCTCCAGCAGAACCGAAGCATGCTCCATGGCGAGGCAGACTCCAGATGAAGGGTCCTGGTGTTTTAAAGCTGACTGAGCGACTGGGAACCGGTCTCCCTCGTTTTCTTCTCGGCTCCGTCTGTGTTTTCATCTGGAGACAAACGAAGAACTTTCCTGCAGATGTCCTTGAAGACCGGACTGGAGAAGTAGTAGACCAAAGGATCCAGGGCGCTGTTTAGGTAGGTGAGGGTGATGACGACGTAGAAGGTGATGGCCAGCTCCTCTGATGCACGACACACCTGGGTGGCAGAGGAGGCCTTTTTGGACCTGATCCAGATGATCAGTAGTGTGATGTTGCTGGGAAGGAAGCAAATGAAGAAGATAACCACAACAACGGTGATGAAGTACAGAGCTTTGCGGATCTTTGCGTTCTGAGCCAGCTGTCTCCTCCTCAGCTGGACCACGATGTGGACTGTGCAATAAAGGATTACCAGCAGCGGGATGAAGAAGGAGCACAGGAACATAAACTCATGCCAGGTCAGACCGTGTTGGGGGTCCACATCCGTGTTGAAGCTCTCACAGTAGGTGGTGTTTCTGTGCTGCAAAGCAAAGATGGGAGCATCCACCAAGATGGTGATGAACCATATTCCCAATGCTCCTACAGAAGCCTTCTTCACGCTCAGAGAGTTGAAGGGATGATGAGGATGCACCACATGCATGTACCTGTCCACAGCAATGATCATCAGGAAGAAGGTGCTTCCACTGCGGTTCATAGCCAGCATGAAGAGGCAGGCGTTGCAGCCCGTCAGGCCAAACTTCCAGTTCAGACCAGAGAAGTAGTAGCTGGCACGTAGTGGCAGAGCCACGTTGAGCAGGAAATCAGCCATGGCCAAGTTGAAGAGGAAGACCGTGCTGCTTTTCCAGGGCCTCAGGTGGAAGCAGAAGATCCACAGAGCCAGTCCATTCCCCAGGAATCCAAAAGCAAACTCTGTGAGGATCACAGGAGGCAGCACACTAATCAGAATGGTTCCGTTCACGTTGCAGAGCATGTTGAGAGAGAACTCACCATCTGCAGAAACAACCCAGAAAAGTCCCTTTAAAGAGCGCCTGCAGTCACACCTCTAGAAAAAGGGTTGATCTGCGGTTTTAGTTTTCAGGAAGCTGCAAACTTCTTCCTTTTCAGTGTAACCAAAACACATCCTATATCTCATCCTGAAACCTTTACGAGATTTCCTCCTTGATCAGCACAGCTAGCCTTTTCATTACAGAACCATGTTTGCACCGCTTCACAGCTTTAGGGAAGAATAAACCTGCCTCTGTCTAAGAAAAGCATCATGGACAGATACAGAAGGATCGCAGCGGCGAACCAAACACATAACCGCAAAGAGGAAGAACACCAGCAATAATCCTAGAAGCAACTGTTGCTCCTGTCAATCTGGAAGGAGTTACTTAATTTCAATTCAAAACTACTTTATTAATCTTAAAGGGAAATTAAATGCTGCAGTAACTCATAGTTTGTTTTTTTTTAATGCGTTTTACACTCTAAAAACAAGGTCATAACTGAAGCCAAACTGGGTTATTTCCGGCCAAGCCACAACCCTATTGTAGCACCGGCCTAGCAGTAATTGATCTGACCCAGAAAAATGAGCTGGTCTTTTATAACCCAATAAATGGCTATAATACTCTACTCAAATTCTGGGTCAAATTAACAGATAAATTGGACAAATTCAATCACACATATGTGTTATTTCCTCTCCTTAACACCTGGTTCAAACTAATATTACTTCTAGGTTATTTGGACTTCATAATTAGTTTTTTTTCCCTCTACCCAAATCCTTAGTCAAATTAAACACAGCTATTGGTTGTTTCACCAGCTACATATGTTTAGCAATCTTTTTAAATGCTTGATAAATTGTCCAATACCAAAGATTAGTTCTAACATATTACAGTACAATCATAAGGAAAAGAAATCACTAGATTACTAGTATCTATAATACAAATTAGGCTAGAATATATGCTAGATTTTTGCTTGCAAAGCAGTAATTATGCAATAAACAGGATACTGGAATCTTGACAAGCAACCATCGCGAAATCTATTAATATCCACAATACAAAAAGGAAGCAGGCAAGTTAATTATAGAACAGTTTAAATTAGGGTCATTAAAAAAACTGCCAGTTGATCATTTCACAGTGTCAGAGCGTAGTGGTGAGGTCTGGATCCCTGAGGACCAAATGACTGTTTTGAGATAAAGACCAGTAACATGAGCTAAAGAGACACTTTAATTTAAACCATTTGAAAGAAAGGAAATTGTAAGGAAGAGGAACCTTAAAATAAACCTGATCACACACCCATGCAAATTATTAATTATTTTAATTTGATCAGTCAGTTACACCCACATGATAGAACAGAAAACTTTGTTTAGTAAGCCCAACCGACCAACTAGCCTTGACAATAAAGCACATTATTATAATTTAAACAACACAGACACTTTTAATTAGATGGTGTGCACAAGCCTTATAATGATAACTTTCCTCAAAGATGGTCATTGAGGTGCTCTAAATCCTAATGGTGGATAGAGCATGCAGCCTGGATCAGTAATGGGCGTGGTATGTTTCCATTAGGGATGGGACGATTTATGAAAACCGTCAGAATCGTTCGGTTCGACTGTCTCGGTTCGGTTCGCGTATGTTTCGTTCGGTTCATGTGCTGCTCCTTTTTCTCATAGGCGTAGCGATTACACTCCAGAGCACAAGGTGGCGGTACTACGACCAAAGCCAACTACCAGTAGTAAACAAGAAGAAGAAGAAGCGAAGCAGCTTAGCCGGGTGTAGCAGGGAAAAAAATCAGTTGTTGCGGAGAATTGTGTCGGAATGGCGAGTTGGAAAGAACAGGAGTTGGAAGACGCGCCAGCAGCACTTTATAGGTCTGCTGTATGGGACC
>NW_015151596.1:210100-237985 GCF_000732505.1 Cyprinodon variegatus
AGCATTGTGCAACACGTTTTGTTTACGCTAACAGCAACATGACCAACATGTCATGCTAACCCCAAAATACCACATACTCCGTCAGCAACCCCCGCTCTGCCCCGCTGCGCTCCAGACCGGCTGCTCAAAGCAAATCATACAGCCCCCACTGTAGCTCCCTCCGTCTGCTCCGCTCTGAGTTCCTTGGAGATGGTAGAGCGCATGCGCGAGATGATTAAATTCAAAGCAGCAAAACATATGAAATGATCAAGGGTTTCCGCGGATCATTTAAAATAATTACAATCCATAATTTTTTGGGGGATTTTTTCATTCCATAAATTTTTATGGGATTTCGGTGTAACAATCAACATGTATCGAACCGAACCGAAAACCGTGACCAGAAACCGTGAATCGAACCGAACCGTGGATTTTGTGAACCGTTCCACCCCTAGTTTCCATGTAGAGCAACCAGGTGCTGGGTCATCCAATGGATGTTGCATTGGTGCATTTTGACCCAGACCATGGACTGCACAAAAATAACACCCCAATCCCATGAAAAAATCTGTCAGGATTCTGTCCTCTGCTTGCTTTTATTTTAGGTTTCTTAGTGTTATGTGTCTTTGTAGTTCTACCAGTGCTGACTTCTTTAGTTTTTGTGCTGCTCTCTGTTGCCCTCTTGTGTTCATTTGCTTCTCCCCTGGTCCCTTCTTGTTACTCCACTCACACCTGCTCCCTATCTGCTGATTTGTTTGTCTAGGTTTGGTCTCCCAATATATACCTCAGCTCTGCAGTCACTAAGGCTACGTTCACACTGCAGGCCTTGATGCTCAATTCCGATTTTTTTGTGAAATCCGATGTTTTTTTGCTTTGCCGTTCACATTTCTATGACTTCTATGTGATCTCCTGTGTGAACTGCAGTCATACAACCCCAGTGTCTCGCATGCGCAGTAGAGGACGCGATGACATCACAGGCCAGTGTGCTCCATGTTTACGGAAGTGTAGTGCCGGCGCGCATCTAGTGGTCTTTGCCAACCATAAAAACACAATCTTTTCAATATGTTTAAACATAAATACTGCTCTCCGCATCATCATCTGCTATGGTTGTTGTTTTTCTTGCCGCTTCTGCATAACACTATGCAAAATAGTGACCTTTGTCGGGTATTAATGACGTTCAGGTTGGATGAATGCGACCTGGCTGTTCAGACACAGGTGGCATTTGAAAAGATCAGATTCGTGTAGGATTCAGGACCACATAGCCAAGTGGTCTGGGTCGGATTGGAAAAAATCGGATCTGTGTTGTTCAGACTGCCATCAAAAGATCAGATCCAAGTCGCATATGGGCACAAAAATCGGATTTGGGTCACTTCAGGCTGCAGTGTGAACGTAGCCTTAGTGCTGGTTTGTTGTGCTTTGTTGTTTCTCTGGTCTCTTGCTGCCTATGTGAGTTTTCCCAGATGTTTTTGTTTTCTTTGGGTTCTTTGTATTTTTGCATCTGTGGATTCCTTAGTCGCTCCATTAAATCTACAAAATTCACCACTGCCTCCCTGCCTCTGCATTTGGTTCCTCAAAAACTCAACCCAACCGTGACATAACCCAACTCACTTAAATATAACTCCTAATGGGTGAAGGATTTTATAACACAGTGTTTGGTCAGATAAAGTAACCCAGCATTCTTTTGAGTGCTGTAGGAAGGAAAGATCTTCTGTAGCAGTCTGTCTTCCACCAGTTCTGGGAATGCCTCTGACTGAAGACACTGTTGGCGTTTAACCCTTTTAAGGCCGATCCAAGAATAAAACAAAACAGAAAATTACTTTTTTTTGGTTTGAAGTCCTTATTTGGCCTTTTAACAAAATATGTAAAAAGAAAAAACATAAATACATTTTTGATATTAATAATTTATTACATATATCATAATGTGGAAATTTAGGTGAATATTTGAATGAGGATGCTTTTGGACCAGGATTTAGAAAAATATTGAACACAATAAGAACAGTAAAAACAGTAAACTATGAGTCAGTTTGAATGTCTTATCAATTAGGTTGAGTGATAACAAAAGAACAGCCTCACACAACAAGAAAATTAAAACATTTAAAGGTCAGAATGGTCCCACAACGCATATTATCGCTTCAAAGCTGCTCCAAATGAATTTGATAATGAACCCCAAAAGAGAGATTTTTTTTAGTACGTGCATCCTGCTCATAGATACGCTTATAAACACAGTTTAGTGTGTCAGTCAGTTTGAAACTGGGACTTTATCGGTCAAGTGACTTTCTTGAAATATGTCCTCCAGACATGCTAAAACAGTTGAACTTGAAAGTTTCTCTTCTTCTTTCTGGTCTATTTATTTACAGGGAAGACTAACCATGCAACATTTCACAGCCCTGTTTGAAGCAGCCATCGTAACTTACTGGTAGGGCCCGGTGTAATGAAAGAGAGGGGAGCAGGCAGTCCCATCAGAACGATTCAGAGATCCCAGGATCCGGAGCAGAGCAGAGAGGATATGCAGGCAGGCAGAATCAGACACGGGTCAGGCAGGCAGATGGGGTCAAAACGGCTAAAGTCAAGGCCAAAAGTTTTGAGAATGATTCAAATGTTAATATATACAAAGTCTGCTGCTTCAGTTTTTATAACGGCAATTTGCATATACTCCAGAATGTTATAAAGAGTGATCAGCGTAACAGCAATTAATTGCAAAGTCAATATTTGCCTAGAAATGAACTTTATTCTCCAAAACACATTTAACGTCATTGGATTCCTGCCTTAAAGGACCAGCTAACAGCGTTTCAGTGATTGCTCCATTAACACAGGTGTGGGTGGTGATGAGGACAGGGCTGGAGATCAATCTGTCATGATTAAGTAAGAATGACACCACTGGACACTTGAAAAAGAGGCTGGTGCTTGGCATCATTGTTTCTCTTCTGTGAACCATGGTTATCCCTAAAGAAACATATGCAGTCATCATTGCACTGCACAAAAATGGCCTAACAGGAAGGAGAATTGCAGCTAGAAAGATTGCACCTCAGTCAACAATCCATTGTTGCCAAGAAAGACAAGCAAGGGCCAGGACTGTCTCTTAAAAGTGTTTCAGCTGCAGGATCGGGCTACCAGCAATGCAGAGCTTGCTCAGGAATGGCAGCAGGCAGGTGTGAGTGCATCTGAACGCACTGTGAGGTGGAGACTCTTGTAGCAAGGCCTGGTCTCAAGCAGGGCAGCGAAAAAGTAACTTCTTTCCAGGAAAAACATCAGTGACAGACTGATATTCTGCAAAAGGTACAGGGAGTGGACTGCTGAGGACTGGGGTAAAGTCATTTTCTCTGATCAATCCCCTTTCCGATTGTTTGGGACATCTGGAAAACAGCTTGTTTGGAGAAGACGAGGTGAGCTCTAGCACCAGTCTTGTCTCATGCCAACTGTAAAGCATCCTGAAACCATTCATGTGTGGGGTTGCTTCTCAGCCAAGGGAGTTGGCTCTCTCACAGTCTTACCTAAAAACACAGCCATAAATAAACAATGGTACCAGAATGTCCTCCGAGAGCAACTTCTCCCAACCGTCCAAGAGCAGTTTGGTGATGAACAATGCCTTTTCCAGCATGATGGAGCACCTTGCCATAAAGCAAAGGCGATAGCTAACTGGCTAGCAATGCAAGCATTGATTGTGCAAGAATGGACTGCTATCAGTCAGGATTTGGTCCAGAAGTTGATTGAGAGCATGCTAGGGAGAATTGCAGAGGTCCTAAAGAAGAGGGGTCAACACGGCAAATATTGACTTGCTGCATCAATTCATTCTGTCATTAAAAGCTTTTGTTACTCATAATATGATTGCAATTGTATTTCTGTATGTGATGACAACATCTGACATACACACATGAAAACCAGAGCGCAGCAGATCATGTGAAAATATAATATTTGTGTCATTCTCAATACTTTTGACCATGACTGTGGACAACAGAGATTTCTTGAGATGCTGGACTATTCTTAGAGGGTTGGCACAAGATAATATGGCACGGAGGACTGGTCTGATGGGGTTTATATACTGATGGCAACAGGTGATTGTGGTCAGAGCTGATTCCGGACGGGTGGAGCAGAGCAGGTGTATGGACTGAGGGATCAGGCCAGAATCAGTGCAGAGACCATTACACCCTGATGTTATTTCCTGTATCTTCTCGTCTGAGTTCACAGAATAATTTGTGGTCTAAAAACAGATGAAAGTTGAAAACCGCTCTTAGGAATCTAATCAAGCTTTTTGATTTAGATCGGGTCTTGGACTTAAATCTTCACGGGTCGGGGTCCAGCAGGCTCGGACTGGTAATCTGTGATACCAGGCATTTGCCTGGTGGGCCGGTCCTAATTTCAGCGTGCGAGGACCGGCCCTCTTTAAATCCTACCAGCCCCAACATTTACTCTCCAGCTGAAGCACCTACCTGTGACAGTAAAACCTCAAGGAGCTCAACAAGTAATACAATGTTACCTACCTGTTGCATGCATTGTATATACTGTATAGCCCTTCCTTGTCATGCAAATCCTTGTGACGGTCGGCATAGGGTGTAATTTTCTATTTCTTGAAACTGTAAAATCCTTGCAACAAACTGAATTATAATTCAACTAAAATATTTTCTTTAAACCTAACTACGATGTTCCTATTGTATTTGGCGAATTTATGTTAGAATATTTTGCAAAAATATGTTGCGGTACTTGATGTGGTTTGGCATCTGTTTACATGATTCCATTTCATTGCCCACATGCCACCTAGACTCGCAGTGAATGCTAACACACCGCTGAGCTTTCATGGATTCATTCTTGAAGAACTGCCTGTCTGCCTCTATTTTGTTTTGTTTTATGTTGGAGTTCGGAACGACCGGACCCGACCTGGTGGTGGAATGCTACCACCCACCTGCCTTACCGTGCTTCCCACCGCCTTCCCCCACTTGCCCGGTACGGCTTGGTTCTTCTGCACTGTAGTCGACCAAAATCCGGGACAATTTTGAAATTCACCCTAGACATTTTTTTAGGTATGAAAAATACCATAAATCCTCTAATATAGGACGGGGCCTTTATTTCACTCAGGTACATCTTGGTCCAGGCCATTATTGGAAGGAGGCCAGAAGTAGAGGCAGGCCACTATTTTTATTGATCAAAACAGACTACCACTGGAATAAACAAGAGAGTTTGTGTCTCTTTGAAACTATAAAATACTAGGTTCATTTATTAAAAAAGTACAGTTACCATAATGGTATACAGAAACATATTCAGACATCTTCCAGTAGCTGCAATTTTTCTGCACAGCAATACAAAAAAAAAAGACAGAATGGAATCTTGTCCAAACTGACTTGCGGAAGAAAGTTTTAAAAAAAATTAATGGAAACTGTTCTGCCATCACAGCAAAATTTTATTTAAGGCAGGCTAAGTGGAAGTAGGCTACCAGTATCATATATTTCAAGGGAAATTCAGAACAAAGAAGTACCTCTGGTTTACAATGTTACATATAAACATCCATCCCTTAAACCTTCGTCTCTCTAGCAGTGGCTAAATGGTTTCTCCAGTTGTTTGTTTCCATTATTTTTGGGTTAATAAATTAAGCTTTTTTCGATGGGAAATATTTAAATTTTGCTTTGAGCTGCTAACCTACGCTCACTAGGAGGTAAATCGTGGTTAACACCTCAACCACTAGTTGAAGTTCCCCAGGAGGTCACAACCCACACCCTGAGATTAACTTTTGATGAACATCTGTTAGAGTAGTCTTAATGGTAGAGCTGAAGGTACTGTGGAAAGAAAAACTGAAGGCTGCATATGACTAAAGGAAGGAAAAATATGTGGGCCTATCAGCAATAAGCCCACAGCACGTGAGCTCTGAATAAACCTGCAGATACTGAGCTAAAGGAAGAAGGACGAGGCTTGTAGAAAACAAGGAATCTGAGGCAGGGGAGGGTGGGGAGACTTCCTTACCATGGCTTCTCATCCTTCAAGTCTTCATGGACACTGAGTAGAGTATCGATGTAGGTTGGTCCTACGGTGGTGACACTACAGCCCCCACAGCAGCCTGGGATAATTCATTTTACATTTAGTTTGGAGGTGTATTGACTGTATTCTTTGACACATTTTAGGAACAACAGTTTGTATCTCAGTATGTTAGCCTTCAGCTGGTTTTAATAAAACTCTTAACTACCATCAGCTGCAGGGCTGAAAGGGAAGCAGGTAAACTGGGCTTCTGAGGTTCTCTAACCAAAGAGAGTCAAAGATTGATCATTTTGAGCACAGGAGGATAAAAATAGTTGCTTCAGGGTGAAAAGCTTCAGGGTGAAACATGGAAGAATCTGCCAGAGCTCATGCAGACTCCTAAACATTATTGGTGTGCTGATGAGAGACGTTATGTTGATGTTTCTGCTGCACAGGACATCCTGGACTGTCCCTTCATTCTGCCGGTCGGTTTGTTTGGACATGTCATAACTGTGTGGGACATGTTGGCTGCGGTCAGAACCTTTCAGCTGACTGTAAGCATGAACTCATTCCTGCTGATGGAGAGATCAAAAGCTTCACCGCTGACCTGAACACGCCCCGTGGCGCTGACATCAGCCTACAGGTGGCGCCGTCATCACTAACACATGTTACCAAGCTCCTCTGGAACCTCAGTTCCAAGGGGGATTCCAGGTTCATCATTCTTTACCTCATTCTCATGAACCGTTCTCTGATCACAGCTGGCTGGAATTTTCTGCTTGCTCACAGCTTCATGATCTTCTAAGCTTTCTTACATAACAGATCTACATTTTACAGATCTCTAAAGGGTGACAGTGTTTGAACAGCAGGTCAACAAGTCAAGACAGAATAAACCCAGACTAGATTGTCTGGAGAATAATCTGACCTCAGAACACCATGGTAATGTTCTGTCCATGGCCGCAGGCTGTACACTATGGGTATTTTGTTAGGTCAAAATTGGCTAATGAGACGAGATGAGAGATTTATAGCACCAGTGCGTACCATGTGATGAGCCATAATAACCAAGGGCATAAAACCGAGAGTCCCAGGAAACTATCAGGGACCTGATGGGCAGGTCTAAAGAAGTGGATCTGATGAAGATCCTGCACAACTGAGTTAGTTTGATGCTAGGATTACTGATTAATGGGCAAGATGGTGGATTATCAACTGGAAAACTGGGAGGGGAGCCGGTGTGTAAAGAGTTTCAGCTGACATCTTGGGAATAACCAGTGACATCAAAGGGAACAGATATGTGCTAGTAGTTGAAGACTACTTTAACACCTCTAACCTCTATCGTCTCCAAAACCAGACAGCCCAACCTGTAACAGAGTGTTTAATTGAACATTCACTGACTCTCATTGACCAACTGGCCAAGTCAATCTTTGCTAACGGAGGTATATAGGATCAGTAAATTAAATACACTATGTGGCTTTTGCCTACAAAACCTTTGTCCATACTAGCACTAACTACACACCTACATTTCTGACTGATGGCCGAGAGGCGCGTGTCCTGATGGATATATTGTTGCCTGATCCATCCTCTTCAAGCACTGATTTTGTGACATCTATAGTGCAGAGGCTGGAGACTGCTTTAAGTGCAGCCAGGCTGGATGGTGCTGATGCCCAATAGAGACAAAAGGTTTATTATGATATAGCAACTCGACCCCAGCTGCATGCAGTTGGTGTATGTACCCTACTGAGCTCTGGCCATGTTGAACACATAGGGGGAATATGTACTCATTAATTGGATTGGTGACTCCTCTGGCCAAGCCAGAGCCAGATTGTTCTGTAGGACAGACTAAGACCATACACACTCCTGGTGCCCACTACTGGTTCAGAATCTGCTTGTTTTCTAAAGGAAGTCTCTGCTTTTACCAGAGGTGGCTGTAGCTAATGTTTGCAAGCCCCGTGATCGACTGAAAGAAATTTCCTATTGTTCAATCACTCTTTTCTTTCACAGTTTTTTTTCACATACTTATTAAATTCAGGTTTGAGTCAAATGTTCGCAAAATTATTTCATACACAAAAGAATGGCTAAAAAAATACAAGTCGATAGCATTGAAGAAAATGCCTGGCCAAGAAGTGCCCTTATTTATTTTCAAAGTAGTTTGAAACCCTAACTAGGACATAAATAATTCTGGTATGTTGACTTTAGAATTAATGACAAATTCATCGCTCACATCAGGTGTTTTCCCCCAGGCTCTAAAAACGGCAGTTATCAAACCACTGTTAAAAAAACGTATGTTTCCTACTCTTAAATGTGATTGGCTGAGCCATTTTAATTCTGTTGTAAAATACAGTGTAACCCAAACTTAGGTCCGGTGAGACCGCAGCACAAAATATCCCTGTGCAAGTTTCAATGGGTGTGGTGCAGTGGTGTCAAAAGTACACATATTTGTTACTTAAGTAGGAGATAAGATACTGCAGTTTAAAAACACTCTGGTAAAAGCTGAAGTATCAACTTGACCTCTTTACTAAAGTAAAAGTAAAAAAATATGTGGTCCAAAAACTACTTCAGATGTAAAAGTATAAAGTAACCTTTAAGCTTCTGAAAGTACTTTAAATATGAAATGATTACATACTTTTCAATAAATGATAAGTGTTTTTAATTGAGAGTAATTTTCATTTGAATGTGCTTTACTGGAGGCTCTCGCCACCTACGTAATGTGACGTCATGGTGCGGTATCAGCTGTTGAGCAAGTCCCAGTGCTGTATCTGGTGTTTGTCTCTATGCGCTATTATCCAGGTCACATCGAAAACATTCTTCTTTGAAATGTTGCCTACATAGGATGTGTTTTTTTCTCTGGCCAGAAGTTTGCCATCCAAAGAAGAACTGGTGGATCATGAATTGGAAAGGTGAAAAAACATTTTTTTTTTCACTTTTACCCGATGTATTACAACATCCAACTGCCATGCAGGTTGGCACTTTAACAAAAGCTTTTGTAAATTTCAATGGTGAATCCTCTCGAAACCTAAAAGAATTGTTGATTGCTGATGTGTATAATCATTTCCATTGATTTTGTAAAGCGGGGAGAATCAGACGTCACTGCTGGAAGATGTCAGGAGTGAGGTGTTACTATATTTGGGCATAAATAGCCGCATCCAGACACAGTGATTACCATGAAAATATATATTTTTTTGTTTATTGATTAACGCTAAATTCATTAAATCCCTGCAAATTTATTAGTTTTAAGTATAGATAACAATCCATTGATTATTCCTTGCTGACCGCACTTTTCCTTTAAGTCTAAGGTGTGAATTGGTTTTAGGTTAGGGTTGGGTGTGAACCCATAATGGCTAGGGTTAGGGTAAGGGTCACAATTAGGCTGTAGATATTAATAGAAGTCAATGGAACGGCCCTGTAACAATAGCGTGACAAATTTAGGGTGTGTGGGTGGGTATGTTGATTTTTCTTTATTCTTTGTGCCATATATGGGCAACTATTCTATTCTAAAATTCCTGTAACCCACAGCTTCCCTAGACTTATTGCTTGATTAAGAAAGAACAATCTGGATAAATCACTACTGGAATCCTCATTCATTCATCAGCAAGACTACTGAAAATCTGTTTTTTGGTTTTTAAATGAAGTTAAGCAAAAATTAAATCAGCTTCACCTGGACCACCTGTGATGTCCCACGTTTAAGCTTCAGCCAGTCAACATTCACACCTCCTCCGAAGCCAATCATCTTTCAAGAGCCCCTTCAGCTAGCTTCTGGCCTAGCTTCCCTCCAGCACACCAGCACACTTTTACCCACCTCCACCCCATCTCCTCCTTAACTCTACTCTCAGCCCCACTCTGGCTTATACAAGTGTCTAGACCCTGGGGGGAAGACTACTCTAATCCTTTTCCTTACTCATCCAGGCGAATGTTGATTCACAGCACCAAAGTCCTCTGCCAGAGTCAAAGCGCCAAAGAACATATCATTCATGTCAATAAAACCTTTTTATTGGAAGCTTTTTTCTGTGTGAGTCTCTCCAAGTTGAAATAGCTTCTTAACAATGACAAACAGCTTCGATATCTTTCAGTCTGACTTCTCTGCTCACCACACCACTGAGACTGTCCTCTTTAAAGAGTTAATTGATAACCACACAAATACAGACTGTGGAAGAACCACAGTGCTCGTTGTGTTGGATGTCAGCACAGCATTTGAGACTGATGACCATGATATATTAAGTGACTGAAAAAACGGGTCGGACTGAACGGTTTCAAATCCTGCCTAAAGAGCAGGGACTGCTTTGTGTCAGTGGGCAGATTCTTTTCAGAGCAGATGGGAGTCACATATGGAGTACCCCAAGGTTCAATCCTGGACCCTCTTCTATTCAATATCTGCATGCTCTCAATGTCACAGATTATAATAAATGTCAAGTTCTCTGTTTAGGTTTGATCTCTGATCTTTGATGACCTTATGATGGTCATCATTTTCCTCCAATCACACAGGTGAAAACCCTCAAAAGAGACAGAAAAATCTAATTACATTGAGAGATCAACAAGAAAAGACAACAAACAAATAAATTTCCACCAGTTTCAATAATTCATTCCTAAAGAATAATAAACATTAAGTATTTTATAGTGAAATCAAACAGCAATTAATAAATTAGCATTTTTATCAATATTTCTTCTGCTTTAACTAATAAACACCAAGTGTATTTTTTTTCCCTTTTAATATTATTAAACAATCAAACAGATAATCAGAGTCAGTCCATGTGAATGAGCAACTGTAATTAGCTTACTGGCTGTCCTTGACAGTTCTTCTTTTTGAACGGTTTGCACTTTACATGTACTACCACCCCTGTTGGCCCTGCATGCTGTGCTACTTCTTCAAACAAGAGTGAGAGGTCAGCCACACCAAAAGTACACTCTTTGATTGCCAGAGATTGAGTCCACCTGGTTCCCATCTCCAGCAGGCAGAGCAGAAAGAAGCAGCAGAGGAGAGGGGAGTGGCTTCCTGGCAGTTCACCTGAACAATACATGATAAGATAAAAACAACCTATTCAAGCTCAGATGCTTAGAATAGATCAATGCATTAATGTGCTAAAACGTTTGCCATCTTAACAAAAATCAAAACTGAAGTTATGTTTAGACCTAAAGAGGAACGATCAAGAGTCAGCAAGAAGCTTCAGCTGCTACATTTAGAAACCTATGAACCGGCCTGAAATCTGGGTGTGGTAATGAACTCACCCCAGGCTCACACCGACTCCGGTCTTACCGTCTCTCACCGGCTGCTGAGCTGTCCGGCTGCGGTTACCGAGACACTCCGGCGCTGCAGAAAATTCCGCAAGAAAGCTATCCTTGCGGTGTGCCGGAGCCCTCCGCAACAAACTCTCGCAAATATCCTTATTTGGGCCGTGTTATCACGTGAAGTTACGTGAACTCAAGTGAACTTCTGTTAAATCTCCGGACCTGTTGCCGGAGCCGCAGAGCCGCACCGCACCGTAGTCAAAAGGGCGGTGTGAGAGGGGGTGTGCGGTAGTTGCGGTCTCCGTCGGCTCGGTAACCGCACTGGAGCCAGTGTGAGCAAGGGGTCAGACCTGAACCTTCAGAGACACAGAAAAACAAAGTCATCCTTCTACCACCCAAGGAACATTTCCAGAATGAAAGAACTAATGTCAAACAAAGATCTAGAGAAACTCATCTATGCTTTTATCTTTATTGTTATAGATTACTGCAGCAGTATCGTCACATGTCTGGCAAAAAAAAAAAAAGAAAATCAACCAGACAGCTGCAGCTGATGCAGAATGCTGCTGCTCGCGTTCTCACTAAGACTAGAAAAACAGAACACATCAGCCCGGGTTTAAGTCCTAACACTGGCTACCTGTAGCTAAGAGAATAAACATTAAAATCTTTCAATTAGTTCATAAATCACTGAACCGTTAAGCTCCACACTACTTTACTGCCATGGTATCAACCTTTCAGAGCATTCAGGTTTTCTGGCTCCAGTCTACTTTGTGTCCCCAGAACCTGAACCAGACATGGAGAAGCATCTTTAGTCTTTTGCACCTTAAATCTGCAACAACCTCTCACAAAACTGAAAAACAACAGAGACACTAAATTCTTTTAAATCCAGGATGCAGGCCCACCTGCTATCTGCCTTTGATTGTTGGTCCTTCAGCTGAAAAGATGCTCCAAACAAAAAATATTGTTACACATTGACCATCTCCCTTTGATTATTGTGTGGATCCGGTTGATGGTTTTATGATTTTGTGTGATGATTCTGATGTTCTGATGATTTTCAGCATACATGTCTAATGATAGTACTGCACATTTGTATGGTTTTTCATGTGAATTGCCCTTATTTACCAGGTTTTATGGTGGGAATTCACCAATGCATGCTTTTATTGTGAAAGTTCCCTGAAAAACCAATACATTTGATAGTTTCCACAGGGCCAGAAACAAGCAGGTGAGTCAGAAATGTTCCCTGTTGTTAGGATACCGGTAGATGCCACAACATAGAAACAGCAAGTAAAAGTGGCTGTTTGTGGACAGATCTGTACAAAGTGGACACATGTTTGTAAATGCTTTCCCTGAAAACACCTGGTATTTGCTTACATCAGCCTTCTATGCATATATGGGCTTAATTTATAGTCTCAAAATGAAAACAAATGTTAATGTAACATGATTTTAATGTTTTTTTACAAGAATGTAACAGAAATGTGTGCATTAAGAAGCAATAATGGGGCCTATCTGTTCTATTTTTTCATGTCTACATGGATGTAGCTTCATTTTTTAAGCTACATCAGTTTTTTTATTATTTGAAAATCTCCTTAGTGCTGATAAAGTGATCAGAATCAACCTGATGTCTGGTTTCTGTGGACATTAGTCAGCTTCACTCCTTACTTAACTGCAAAGTTTGTACACATTTACATTTATCTGATTCTCAGTCTGTAATGGAAACTCACCCTTAAACTAAACCATACAGAACCCATTGCTGATGAATAGATTTGTGTTCAGAGGATTTTGCTTGAATATTTTAACTATACTTCATACAGGAGGACTTAATTCGTCTTTTTGTTCTGATTTTTCTGGCGCTGCCTGCTTCATTCCTGCTGTCACTGCAGATCTCACATGTTTGCACACCAGCCTGTCTGACTCATGCAGAAGAAAAAAAGACATTCCACCATGCAACGCAGATGAGAAGAGAGGCGAAAAACAAAGATGAGGAGGACTCATTTCCTCTGGGATAGTCAGGCAACAGCCACTATAATACAACCCTAAAAGCAGGCAAATGAAACCCAAACACTGAGGATCCGATTGTCCTGCTGAAAGACTTGGCTGATGTCTGATGATAAGTCCCTCGTCAGCCTCTATTGTTGTGGTCCAGTTTGAATCAGATACAGCGTTGACGTTACCAAGTTGGTTTCAGTCATGGAAACTTGGAAAAACAGCAGAACAGAACAGAACCAGCTTTTAGACGGCTGCTTTTAGGATGAACAGAAACTACAGGCCTGTGTTTTAGCAGCAGAGCGTGAACAGCAGCGAAATCCAAAACAAAGTCATCTGGAAATCAGACTAGAACATTAAAGAGATATTTGATCATTTCTGTTTGAATTTGGTGACAGAGTGGGGTTCAGAAATGTTAGATCATTTAGGTTAGAAGGAAGATGAAACCCAAGAGTCTCACTAGTTAAAAATAAAGCGGTTTGCTGTATTCTACGGTATGTCATCTTTAAACTGTAAAACAGCCCAAAATAACTAGAGTCTGTTGATCCTTAATTAGCATCGCTGACACATTAACATGAGTTACTAAACAGAAGAAACACTGAACAGAAACTGAGATCTTGCTCTTTGAGCCACATAAATGTCACTGGAAAAAATCTAAATCTAGATAAGTCACTTTTTCTTAAAATAAGTGCATTTGTTCTTGGATTGAGGAGTTAAAAGAGACATTTTGCCAATGGAACAAGACAATTTACACTTAAAATAAGAAAATACAACTGCATTGTCTTATTTCAAGTGCATATAATCTAATTATCTTATTTTAAGAGTAAAAATACTAATTCCATTGGAAAACTATCTCAATTGCTTACTCAAATTAAGGGTAAATACACTTAATTTAAGACATTTTTACTTATTTCTAGATCGTTTTTTCCAGTGTAAATTTACATCTGATGACTGCTTATATTAACATGGAGCAGACAGGACAGTTGCTCTTATTATTAAGCTTGGGACACATTATAGAGGTAGAAGCCTCAGTGTGGAGGAAACACACCTTGACTCTGAGCTTCTGCTGGATGATTCTGTCCATCTTTTTATCTCCTGCTCCATCCCACCATTGCTAATCAAACAACCCAAGATTCCATTCAATTCAATTCAGTTTATTTATATAGCGCCAATTCACAACACATGTCATCTCAAGGTGCTTTACAGTTCAGCAGATGTTCACCGGATCAAATTGATTTAAAGTTTTCTATCTAAGGACAACCAGTGGAATTCATTGACTCAATGGCAATCCCTCACACTAAGCATGCTTGTAGCGACAGTCGAGAGGAAAAACTCCCTTTTAACAGGAAGAAACCTCCAGCAGAATCTGACTCAGTGTGAGCGGCCATCTGCTGAGTCTGACTGGGGTTCAAGGAGACGGAAGCAGAGATACAAAAGGCAGCTGTAAAAGGCTGACCCATCCAGGAAACACACAGGCGGGCAGACAAACTCGAGCCAGCTCCCATGTCAGAGGATGAAGAGAGCACATCCAGCCAGTCACAGTTAGAGAAACAGGACTACAATGGAAAACAGGTCGATCTCCAACATCTATAACCAAAGGTGTTGATGACAGCAGCACAGCTGATATTTCTTTCCAGGATGACGTCACAGCCAAACAGGAACAGATGAGGCAAAGCTACTATGAGAAAAAGCAAAGAGGGCAAGATTCACAGATTCTGCATAGTGGGAGAATAGAGATAGAATGAAGCAGAATGATGAAATGGGGGTCCCTATGTCCTCCAGAAGTCTAAGCCTATTACAGCATAACTATAGAGATAGCTCAGGATAACCTGAGCCACTCTAACTATAAGTTTAATCAAAAAGTAAGTTTAAGCCTACCCTAACCCTAAAACTAGACAGGGCGTCTGGCTCATTGACTAAAACTGGTAGTTGGTTTAACAGGAGAGGAGCCTGATTACTAAAAGATCTGCCTCCCATTCTACTTTTAGAAATTGTTGGAACCACTAGTAAACCTGCAGGTTGAGAGCAATTTGTTCTGTTAGGAATCTTAGGGATCTTATGTTAAATATACCAAATTTAATTGTTTTAACCTTTTCACCAATTTGAGTTATTTTTCTTTTTATTAGATTATCATTATTTACTCCTTTAAGAATCTTTACTAATTTATTAGATTTTGGTCTTGGGCAAGATACTGTGTGGATGTAGTAATGAGTGGGTGGCTGCAGAGGGGTGTGTTAAACTATGACTCTGCTTCCTGGTCTGCACCCTGGGTTGTCAGGGTTTTGGAGAACTAATACAGATTCCTAGAAAGAAGAGCTGCACCATCTAGATGAGGACAAATATTTTAGGAAGACACAGAATTAGAGGTTTGAGGTCAAAATAAAAACCAAACTTTGGAAAAAATTGAAAAATGCAGCAAGCGGGAAAAAAAAAGAGCCTAACCTGATAAGTTGATCAGGGTTGGTTCTGACTGGGCTTCTTGCTGGAGCTAAATCTAAGATATGTCGGTAATAATTAATAATTCAGTTCAGGTTTTCATAAAATCTAAGTTATTGTCTGTTGAAATTGACTTTAAAATCAAATCAGGAGCTGTTGAAGAACCATTTCCTCCAGAACAAACAATCAGATTCTGTATTTGCTGCAGCGTACCTGCGGAGGAATCGCCCAAATGCTTCTGTTTGTGTAAATATGCAACATGCAATGCTGTGACACTAACATTACAAACATCCTGTCGCTAGAAATTACTGTTAGAAAAGATAAATGTCTGGTTGAAAACAAACAAATCTATTGAACAGAGCTTCGCCTGGATGAAGCTTTCTTTGGTGAAATTAAAAACATCTGAAGGAGAATGTCATGTTACAAGGCTCAGACCCAAATGCAGAAAACCGAACAGAGAGACCAGGGAAAAGGGTTTAACAGGTTTTATTGAAGAAGTTAAACAGAAGGAGAAGTGTTGCTCTGAACACTGCTCAACTGGAACTGTAAAGTGAGGGGAAGACACAGTGGTTAGTTCAGGCTCAGTGGGGAATTTGACTCGTGAACTTGGAGAAGAGGATTTTGTTGCCGACTCACGTTTCCAGAGTTGAAAGTTGTTGAATCCTTGACTCCTGTCTGTGTACCGTGGTTCCAGTGTTTGTCTGATTCGGTGGAGGGCGGAACATGGTTACCCAGAATGCGGTTGATAGTTGGTGAACGGAGAAACTGACTGCCACTCAGATTTCCTGCGGTACTTGAACGGGCCGTAGTGGAGAATAATCCCTTTCTCAGAGAGAAGTTCAAAAGATCTCTTGGGGAACATGGATCCAAACCTCCTGTTTGTTTCCTCAGCTCAGTTTGAAGCTCAGTTGATCCTTCCAGGGAGAGAAGGTCCGAGAAAACCAGTTTGCAGGATGACTCCCTGCCGAGAGGCAAAGACAAAAAACAAAGTTAAACTCAGGTTGACAAAAACTCAGTTTGGCTAGAGTACCCAAAACTGGCAAACACTCTGGCGTTGAGGTAGTGGCAGTCAGCAGCTTAAGAACACTCCATTTAACGAGGAAACCATCAGCAGGTGTGTGAGGAGGCGGACCAGAACCAGACGCCTCCTGGTGGATGAAGGGAGACAAACACAAAGACAGGAGTCCTGACAGAGAAGAAATTATGCTCTGTCTCTTCTGCATGAAGCTAAAAGAAGACATATGTCATGAAATCATGCATTTCTGTTAAAAACCATACAGTGGGTTGCACTAAAGCAGTCTGTCACGCCAAGGATTGTTCTTTCCTAACTGCCAGCACTATTTGGACAGCACTATTCCACTGTTGCTTCAACGTCCTCACTGATGTAAAGTATTTGGGAAGAAGCTGTGCTGCTGGGAGCTCAAACCCCTGAAAGGGCCGGGGGCCCGATGGAGGCTCTGACTGGAACAAGAAAAACAAAGAAACAACATGTGCTGAGTGTGAGCCAGCCGTTTCCACAGTGATTCACTAATCAGGTATTAGTTTAAACAGCATTGTTAAATAAAGACAATACAAACATTTCCTCTGGGCGTGGAGCCCATCGCTGCCTGCCACTTACGCTAAATGGATAATTGAAGAAAAAAATAAACTGTGGGGTCCACAGGGTGGAGGCCAACTGGATCCTCAGCCTGAGTGTGTGTGTGTGCGGGACAGAGCGAGCTCACACACCAGCAGGGGGGAAATGAAAGGCAGATTTTCCACAGCAGGCACAGCTCCAAAATACTGTTTTTTAATAGAGAATTAGCTCTGGCAGAAGATGTGACAATGAGATCCATTTCAGGGCCCAAAGACACACACTCACCTACATCCCCGCTTCATGGTCTCCAGTTTTGACTCTGATCAATCCCCCATTTCATCCCTCATTCAGACGTTCATGGAGCTGGAGTGTGTGCCCACGTTCCTCTGAATAATCATCCCCACCTGTGGCTCCATCAGAGGAACCTCCTGCCTCCCTCTATTCTGCAGCGCTGATCCAAACACCACAGGAAAAACTCCAGCAGAGGAGGAGGAACCGCCTCAGCACATTACTCCTTCCAAAAACACCTGATAGGATCATCCGACTGCTCTGTTCTCAGAAACACGACATCATATCTAACATTTCCACACATTCCTGGTAGATGCACATTTTGTATTTTCATGTCCTGAGTTGCATTTTATTTTTATTGAGTATTTTTTTTCATCATAGCAATTAAAATAAAGAAGCTGTCTGTTCACAGGGAGATGAATTCAACACATATTTATGGAAAGTTAAGTGGAAGGAAAACGTACAGTAGAAACAGAGCATTTTTTTCTTTCCCTCTGCTCCTTTCTCCTTTCATATTCCTGCTGTGTTTCAGATTTCCGTGCTCTGTGTGTCTTTTCTGCCTCAACCCACAGCAGAAGGACACACCTACAGAGCATGATTCTGGTTCTCCTGGAGGTTTTTCTCCTTAATTTAAATTCATATCCACTATCCTCACATGCTTTCTCAGGATTGCTGTAAAATCAGCCACTTTTTGATGGTATTAAGTAATAACCGGGGTCCATCTGGACCCTGTGAGATTAAATCTGATTACAGGGTTTAGATTGGAATGAGTGGAGCTAATCTGAAAACAATCAATGAACTCAGAATGATCTGGTTTAGAACAGAAACAGATTCAATGTGTGATAGAAACTAAAAATATCACTGAACAAAGATATATAAAAATTATGTTAGAGATACATGCCTCTATCAGCCATTTTAAAACATAAATTCTGTGTTTTTTCTTTTCTATTACTGAGATTTTATCTGTGGTTTGCTTGTAAGTCATATCAGTGTCCAGCAGGGGGAGTAAGATATCTGACTATCTGTGGAAAGATTCCTGCTCCAGGGAGAAACAAGCTTGGTGGATATACTGTACATCTGAAGCAGGCTTCAGGCTGCTTTAAAGCTCTGATTTGATGTGATGCAGAGAGCTGATTATCAGACAAAGAGCCATATTTCATGTCAGAAGTTTAAAGACGGGCTGACAGCAGGCTCTGCTTGTTATCTCACTGCTGATATCTCTGCTTTTAAAAGCTTCCCGCTGCTTTCTCTCACTCAACCTGCAGAGAGAGACTGTCAGAAGTTCAGATGAGTCTTCTTCCACACATACCAGGTTGACTGGGATTCGGAGAGGGCAAACGTCCTGCAAACGATGGGAACAGGTCCTGAGTCATGCAGGAATCCGGCCTGTGAGGGATGATGATTATACAGCAGCATCCCGTCACTCACTGTAATGGTTGTTACAAAACGTGCTGAAGCATGTAAAGCAGCTACTTTAACCGAACCAGAAGCATTTTGGTTTGAAGTTAATTTCCCTGCAGCCTAAAAATAAAAACCATGCTGGTCTCCATGTTCTGCACAACATGACAAAACTCAACATGTAATTTAAACCTTTCACAAACAGACTGAAGCTTTAGACTTTGCTGATTGGAAGGCATTCATTTCTAGGCTTATCAGCAAATTCTACTGAAGCAACAGAGCACCAGGTATCAGAGGAAGAAGAAAACAAATCATCAGCAACATGGAGGAGGACAGTAAACCTGTAATGACAATCAGCTGATTCATGATGTGATCATCAGGTTGGACGCAGCGCTTTATGGATGCTAGTGAAGCAGATGCCACCTGCATCATGTCCTGCTTCCTCAGTGACCTACAGGTTTACACCAACAATCAACCTACAAACATATTAGCGTTTTGGATGCAGCGCAGTAATTAACCCAATTTTAAATACGACCAAACCTGGAGGAAGATGATAGAGGATGGGGGTGACTGAAACTGTTGCTAGGGGTGCAGAAACCTCCCAGATTTATTGGAACTATATTTTATTTTTTGTTGTTTGTTAGTGACAAAGTTTTAGAGGAAACTTACAGCAGATGTTATCTGCTGCTTCAGGAAGCTGTGAACCGTTCTGGACCTTAACGTGCAGCTCATGTCTTCTGTAAGCTGCAGAAAATCTGCTGAATCTCAGAGAGAAGCAGGTTGTGGAGTTTGTGGAAAGGTCTTCTTCATCCTGATTAAATTTGATAAAAGGTCTGTCTGTTTTTGGTGAATTAAGGTTTTTATTTCAAACATATTTGAGTTTTCAGGCCTAAAAACATTCAGCATTAGATTATTTTAGGTCTTTACTCCTGGCTTTTTTTGGCTGATAAAAAACAGTTTAGGGTCATAGTGTGACAGGATGAGCTCCCAGGTATACAATCAACCAACCATCTTTACTGTCAACTGAATCAGCTATGATGTGTAGAAAGGAAAAAAAAACAATCTGGAATATTACGATGGCGGCTCTGAAAATCTGTGTTCCTGAAACAATCAATGATTTCTTCTGTATCTAGAAGACGAGGATATTGGAACCACTGAATGTTGCTGGTTTGCTGCTTCTTCTGAAGAAATGGACCGCAGTCAGGGCCTGGTTGTGTGTAATTAAAGAGTGGAAGGGTTTTGGTATGCAGCGTTGGACACAGTGCCACTCCGTCGTCTAAAGATCCTAGAAAGCCAGAGTAAAACCATCTTCTGGACCACATCAGCATTAAGACCTCCTGTCCTGTCTCACACCAGTGTGCCCAGTCACTGATGACTGGGTTCTGCCACAAACTGGTTCCTTTCCAGTTAACAGGGGAACAAAGTCCAAACCATCCTGAGCAGCAGGCCCATCCTCTGGGTTCTCCTGGAGTCCTGGTTCCAGCCTGAAGGTCGTCATCCATTGAAGGTCCAGATGGGACTCGGTCAAACAGAACAAACTCAGATTCAGCTGCAGTTTGCGTGGAAAGTCGACATCTTCTGGTGGCCACCTCCATCCACACGCTGCTAGCAGCTGTGCAGCTCTGCAGAAAGAGCTCATTAATGAAGTATTTGTGATCATGTGGCGCTGAGCGGGACAAAGATCACTGCGGGCCCAGAGAGGAGCGTTTCTGCATGCAGACAGCCCGCCCCGCCCTCACTCGCACTGTCTCCTCTGTAATGAGCTCCAGATGTGGCGCCGCTGGGAGGGAGGGGGGGCTGGGGGCGCCGCCTTGCATGTCATGTGCTCAGGCGAGGAGAGACGCTGTCCGAGGGGACGCTGTCAGCCCTGATGGAGTGGCTGGCCGGGCCCCCGGGGGCCAAACGGCGGGGGGAGGAGAGGGGTCAGAAAGATCCCCACATCTGGAATCACTTCAGGTCAGCCTGGGCCCTGGCCGTGAAAGGTGAGACCGGGCGCCTGGCAGGGGGACGGGGGGGTCTGACACTGGACATACCACAGTTGGAGATCAGTGAGCAGGAAAAAAAAAAAGTCTTCCTCTGTTTAAGATGCATCATTTGGAAACAAGCAAACTTTAGAGAGGAAGGTCCGGTTCAGTCATAAAGACCCAGAAACAGACAGAGGACAGCTTTAAAAACTGTTCCTGTTTCTGATGATAACTTCATCAAAGCTGCCAGAGACAAAAACACCAACATTTCAGTCCAGCTGTCGTTAAGCTGCAGGAAATCAGGAAGTTTCACAGAAATTAAACCACTTCACAAATCCAAGGCTGTTAAAAACTAAAATAATAATAAAAAAAATGTCAGAACTTAAGTAATTAAAGACGTTTAGGTTCAGCTGCTGCACATGGTTCTGACAGGTAATCTAAACTTCCTGAAAAAAACAGCAAAATGACTCAGCTGAACTAATCCTCTAAGACTTGACTGTCATTAAAACAGTTATAGTCCCCATTAAAAAAAAAACAAAACATGATTTTACTTTTCAAAACATCCAATGATTCATTTTAAAAGCTGTGGTTATATTCATCTTTTACAAACTCTGTTAAAAGTAAATGATTTCCTCACCTTGAAAAAGCTAAAAATGGCATAAAACATGTTTAAAATTGTCTAATTCAAGTTCCAGTTTTCCATTGGGTCAATTTAAGTGAAATTAACTTTACAAAAGCAGATAAACAATCCTAAAGTGAGTCTGTTCCAATTGAAGCACAGACCTTCGAACATCTGAAAAATGCAAATAACCACTTAAATGTGTAATTCAAGTCAAGCACAATATCAAAAGCTGCATTCAGATTTATTTTAGAACTTTACAAAGTTCTTTAACAGCTCCATGTTTGAATCCTGCTATGGTAATCAACCTTATCGGGTCAAAAACTGCTAGAATAAGAGATTAGAAGAAATTAAATGTTGCATTTTTTTTAGATTTGCAGCAGTTTTAGGTGGAAAAACATTTCAAAATCCACTGAGAAACATATGCTATCCTCGAGGTGTGATCCAATAGTAGCTACATGTCTCACTAAAACAGGTTTAACTGAAACAATAAATCTAAAATTTTCCTTTTTTTTTAAAATTAAATTACAGATTAAGGTCAAAACCTTTAAGCTGCTCAAGTGAAAAATGTCCAGAATATGTTGCTTTGTCTAATTTATACACAGAGAGGAACCATAAACCTTCAGCCGGGTCAAAAGAACATCCTGAAGGTTCTAATTAATGTAGATATAAGTCAAGAGCTCCTGTTTGAATAAAAACTAAAATGGCAATAACAAAAATAACACATGCATCTGTTTTAAATCTAATTTTCTGTTTCAGTTTTTCACTTTAATCTTTTAAACATTTTATCACAAACTGCTGTTGAATGTTTTTTTAATCTGGATTAAAGCTTTAACTGAGGAAGATTTCCCTGAAAAAAGCTCAGCAGACTGGAGTCTTCCTCAATGTTTCACACATTGAAGCTTTTTTCTCCAAAAGGCATTAAAAGTTTTTTTAAAAATTGAAAACAATTAGGACTCCTTATTGGAAGTTCTTCTGATCCCAGAAAAGACCCAAATGGCGCTGGCTGAGTCCACGGTCACCTTCAGACCAACTTCCTGCTGCTGGAGCTGGAGGACGAGCGCTGACATCTGTTCGTCTGTGCTGAAGGTTACGAGGGGTCGTGAAGAAGAAACGGCGAGCCGCGGAGCTGAACGAGGCCCCAGGGCCCTTCGTCCTAAGGAGAGGACTTCCCTGCTAGTAAATATTCTGTTTTTAAAGATGGAAACTTCAGACTTTTCTAATTTGGGAAAGAAAACAGTGGGAGAGAGAAAGCATGAGCAGCTGGAGTTTTTCTGGGCTCTCTGCTCATAAATCTCTCCTTTATGGGCCGTGCATGAGCTGCACGATCAGGTTTGCTTTCCAAATGGTCCCAGCTATAAACACACTTTATTTCTCACAGGGTCTGAAGTGTGATTTAGGTTCGGAGGGCACCACTAAGAAAATCCTGTTTCTGCTGCACAAATGTGACAAATCCTCCAGCTGGAACTATTTCTCTCTCTTTTTTTTGGTTGCTTCAAACACTTTTTTTATTCATATACAAGGTTCTGTTACAAATAAAGTATATCATAAGACATTATCTACTGGTTTGGATTCAGAAATACATTAACGTTATACTGGACTATATAACAGGAAGGTCAGAATGCACTGGATCGGCTTCTCAGTGGTATAACATGGAAGGAAATGTGGAAAAAAAAAACATTAAGGATACTGAGTAAATGTCAGAAAAGTCTGTTCTTTAGGAGGCTGTTGGTTTCATCCACAATGTTTTTGAAAAGGGGAATAAGAAAGGATAATGGGGGGTTGGGGGAGGGGGTTCCACTCAGTCCTGGGAAGAGTCGCCGCCTCTGATTGGACAATCAGTCAAAAAAGCAGATATTTGGAAACGGCTTCCGGTCCGGATGTCTTTGAAAAAGGAACAGGAGGAGGAAACAACGCCACCTCAGGTTAGAGATCCCGCCCTCTTCCAGGGGGGGCGTGGCCAATCGACGGTCCTTCCGCTGAAAGGCTCCCCGCCTCCTCTCAGTTGACCGTGGGCACCTGGTTCAGGCTGTACTCTTTGGCTTTGAGCCGCAGGTTGGCGATGCTGTTGGCCATGTTCATCCCCTGCGACGTGTTGGTGTTGGAGCAGGTGGGGGGGTAGGTCGCCATGGCGCTGAGGAGCAAGAAAGCAAAGGTTAGGCGAGCTAGTAACAACACCGACCCGACTCTAAAAGCAGGCCCACCCTGGACCCGAATATCCCTCCTTCTCTTCCTCTGCATCTGATCTCAAAGAAAGCAAAAATAAAGCTCAGTTATTGCAAGAATCAAAAATCAATTGAGGTTCCTTCAAAATTAGATTCTTATATTCCTGCCTCAACCCTTCAAACTGAGTAGAACCGCTCATATTCTGTTCATCAAGCCAACATTCACAGAACCAGAACACGGGTTAACAAACTCCTCTCACTCTTTTGTTTCTCCGTTTGACGTTGAAAAAGCTGCGACTGATCTTTAACTAAGCCATGACCGTCTGGTTCTGGTGCAGAGCTGGAGCACAGTTTAAACACGTTGAACTAATTCAGCTTCATCTGTCTTTTCCAGTTTTTGCACAATATTAAGATTAATTATTTTGTCAGGCTCCCTATCATCTCAGACGTCACTTTAGGTTCTGATGCAGTGAATTATTCAGAACCTTTTGGATTCAAACGCTTCCAGGTCCAGAGGTTCAGCTCGTCATTTATATCTTGTTTCTTACTCAGTAGTGAGTCCAGATTGCAGAGGCAGACACCAGAACCACACTTCTCTCTGATTACATTTGAAACCTGGAGTTTAGAGGCCACTTCAACCCGCCGGGCCTTCGTCATTAAACTGGGGATGAGTGGCGCCCGGAAAGCTCTAATGGACGCGGCTCAGGGAGGTTTTGGATGTCCTGATGTTGGTTTGAAGTTCCTTCTTTTATAAAATTAAAAGAGCTGCCGTAAGATGTTCTGTGGGTATTTTGGTAAAAGGTGGGAGTCACCATAGCAACCAGTGACTCAGGATTTCCAGGCATTACTGTGTAATCTGATAGGAATTGATAAACTGAGATGCAGATTTTCCTGACGGGTTTAAAGTTTTCTGGGAAAGGCTACATTTTAAAATGATTTTTTAGTAAAAAAGTTTTTTAACTTGTTTGGAATTATCTCTTTTAGTGTTTTCATTAAAAATCCTGAAATGAAAACATGGTGATCAAATCAGACAGTTTTTTTTTTCTTTTTTTCATGCCGCTCTGTTCAGGCTGCATTAAAGCTCATTTTACGTACAACTGTATTAAAGGTCTGTTTGGTTCTAAGCTCTACAGCAAGAATAAAGTAAAATGTCTAAAAATGTTCCAAAGAGCCAGAAAACAATAAAAGTTGGTAAAAGTTTTATCATCCTCGCTGCCTGAATGTTGAACCCATGTTGGCCTCTGCTGCCAAAAGTCCTCAGAGCGTTTGAACCAGGCTGAAGGCCGACATGTCGGACCGCCTTTAATAACAGAGGATTGCTGTAAATCACCTCCAGTATAACCAGAGGCAGAAAATGTCCCCAGTAGAATTCCCCAGTTTCGTTATCTGATGCAGCGTAACAGGCAGGGGTCACAGAGGTCGGCGGTGGATTTAATACGCTTTGTTTTCACATTATCACCTCGTCAGGATGGGGATCCGACCCGCGGCGCTGGACAGGAAATGTGTTTATATTAAACACAATTAGCACAGAGGGCGGAGAGCAGCAGTCAGGACATCATGAAGGACAGCTGGGGAGGGATCTGGGGTTTGGGTCAGGATAGTCGGCTAGAACTCGTACCTTTTCACTTCAGAGACATAAAACCTGGTTGTGGGTTTATTAAATCCAGGAAAAATAAGTCAAACAGGGTAACAGGAAGCTCCAGAGGATCCAGACACATAAGCAAAGGGAGAAGAAAAGAGGCCATATCTGAGAAGAACTGCGTCTGGCTCCAGTAAGAGACAAAGGTCCTGTTAGACATGATGTCCACCAGGTCTGTACGTCCAGAATCTCTCCTGAATCTGCTCCATGGGGTCCCTGGCTGGATGTCCAGGACGGTTTTCCTGCAGGACGGTCAGCCTCAGGTCCTCTTCAGCCTCAAACAGTTTTTCTTCCTGGATTTTCCAGTTTAGTTACACCCATCATCCCATCAGCTCCCTGATGAAGGACAGGATCCCCACAGCATGATGCTGCCACCGCTGTGTTCCGGCCTGTTCAGACCCTGTCCTCTGCAGGCATGTATCTAGTGAGAGCCTTCCATAATGAATCCATCCCAGTTTTGCTGGGCTTCCTGATGCTACTTTAGACCTGCTCCAGCTGCTGCAGATCGCAGCATCTGAAGCTTTGCTGCCTTATAAGACGACAGAGCGAAAGTTTTAAAACCGCTAACAGCGCAAAACAATCAAAGAAAACTTCAAAATTTGTTTTCTTCCTCATGATATGGGTAGATACTCATAAACAATAATGAAGTATATTAGTTAATGCAGCTTTGATCAGGTGTGATGCCAGATAGAAACTAATAATCATTCAGCAATAACATAGATTATATTTCATCTTCAACAAATTTCAGAACAATTTGGTTTGAAGTTTTAGATGCAACAGGTAGAGACTGAAAACTGACTATCTCACTGACAGAACAGGATTTCAATTATTTACATTCAACCAATAAACATTATTTGATTGGTAATAAGACATGCACTGTTTAAAATATTTATGCCCTTTATATAATTAAATAAAAACATTTTCATTGCACTCGCAGCCAACCTAATGTTTTCCTTGGTGTTTTAATGATTTAAAGCCTCAGAACTTTAACATTACTTGGACCTAAACTACCAGGGGTATGAGTTATTTTGGATTGAAATGTTTAATTAAAAACTCCTCCTAAAACAGTAATGTAAATTTTATTTAGTTTTTTGGGGGTTTTTTTCGAAATGGAGAAGAAAGGAAGTTATGAATGAAAGCCTGAGGCTTTAATGGCATCGCTTTATACCCCAACGATGCAGGAAAATATCGGCTGTAAAACTAAAGTCTCTTTGTAGAAGAAATGTTTTTGGAGCTGATCGGAGTTCAGCGGGATCAGAGGAGATGAAGCCTCTGGGAGGAGGAATGAGGAGAATGTTCAGGTAGCAGAGGAAGAGGAAATTAAACAATAACAGAGCGAGACGCCACGGCGGTGTTAGCGTAGCTACTGAGCTTTATCAACGGCTCTGAAAGTTGACAGAAAAAGACATCAGGATATTCTGAAGTAAATTTAGAGAAAATAACATTTTCACAATCAACATTTTTTCTGACTGTTTCCCATTTTCTAAATAAGAAACATACTCTGTTCTGGGTCATAGTATTCTGACACAGAACGTATTTAGGACTCCTAAATTAGCCGCCACTGACCCTCTGACTGAAGAAACCACAATTGATTTCTGTGAATAAACTTTAAAAGCGTACTGAAACGTAATGTTTTTTATTTTGCTTTGCTTTCAAATCTGTCTTCTTTGCTGAAAAATGTTGTCAACAAAATAGGTAATCATTTAGCATTGAAGCTAATCAGAAAGAAATACGCTACAAAGCAAAAGCTGGTATTTTTTATGCTAGTTCTTAGCTTATTCAGATTTGTTTTTACCCAAAAGGTTAGAATCTGGGGTTTATATTGCCTCCTTTTAATCAGATTTTTTTCTTGGATTTCAAAACCATTTATTTTCTCAGATTTCTGCTCAGTAAACATGCTAACAGTCTTTAGCTGCCTCAGCAAGCTAACAGCATTAAACAGTAAAATCAAGACTCATTCTATTCCAAACCAGAACAATAAAAATGTCAAATATGTTCTCACTCTTCAGAACATGAGGGAAATAAATGTTTGATTGTTATAAATGGCAATTAGCAAATTAGTTTTGTTTTCTTTGTTCTCAGCATGAATCAGCGTTTCTGTCGCTGAACAAAATCTGGAAGTCCTCCATTCCTCAGACAGCAACGCTTTACAACAAACCAGTCCAGCATTACTATGAGGCCCACGTCACTGCAAAAAAACCCCCTGAAATTTAAATAAGTAATTTCTTTCTTAAAATAAGTGCATTTTTTTATTGATTTAAGGGGAGAAGTGAGACAATTTGTCAATGGAACAAGACAATTTACATTTAAAATAAGAAAAAACTATTGCATTGACTTATTTCAAGTGCATGTAATATAATTATCTTATTTAAAGAATAAAAATACTAATTCCTTTGACAGATCATCTTATTTACCTACTCAAATTAAGTAAATACACTTAATTTAAGAAAGGTTTACTTATTTCTAGATCGCTTTTGCAGTGCTGTCAACAAAATGTGCTCCCTTCAATTCAGATCAGGATGTTGGTTTTCTATCTCTTTACTGCACCTACTGGTAAATTATTTAATGGTGAGATCTAATTTCTGCCGTAAACAGGGACTGACATGTTATAGGAACTGTTTTTCTTAGCAGTTATGCCTTTAAACCGGATGTCTTCAACAGGGGTCCGTGACCCTTAGGGGGTCCACAGAGGT
>NW_015151597.1:0-1132 GCF_000732505.1 Cyprinodon variegatus
ATTATAGAACTATGAAAAAAATACAGTTACACAAAAGTGTTCCACTGTAAAGATGGTGTAGTTTGTTTTGTTGCAACCTGAAGTGTGAAATAAAGTTCAGTGGAGTTTGAAAACAAAATATGTGTATAGGTTTATTATATCTGGTTGAACAACTTTTATTTTTTTGGGGGGGGGGCGTGGAAATTTTATTGTAATCCAAAGGGGGGCCCAGAAGAAAATCTTTGGGAACCACTGCCTTAAAGGGACACACCGTTTTTTTTACATTGGGTCCTTGATTTTACGTTATTACATCATGTTCTACTCACCCATATTAGTTTTGTGTCATTTGGAACTGTTCTGAAGATATTCGATTTTGTAATCAAAGTAACATCTTCCTATGGGCAACGACTTGAAGGCACAATCTAAACTGTTCATAATTTATCATTTATGGTACGCCAGCATTCATAACATGTAGGCGAATCCCTGTCCGCCAGACATCCGTGGTTATATTTTTTATATTTATATATTTTTTAAACAAAGCGGCGTGTGTATGACGTCATATGCGCATGCCGGCTACCATTCGTTCATCCTGTCCGCTGAACTGCTGCTAGTTTTATTCACACGCCTGGAAGATGTCTAGTGCTACTACCAAAGATGATCTGTCTCTTGAAATGGAATTGAACGATTCAGATTAGCTAGCCGAATGAATAGAAGGGGTAGAGCGTAGCCGCCCGTGGCCCGGGCTGCCTGTCACAACTCCAGTCCAGCGCATGGATGACGTCATACACACTCTGCTTTGTTTTTAAAAGATATAAACATAAAAAATATAACCGCGGATGTCTGGGGGACAGTGATTCACCTACATGTTATGAATGCTGGCGTACCATAAAGAATAAAATATGAACAGTTTAGTTTGTGCCTTCAAGTTGTTGCCCATAGGAAGATGTTGGATATAACCTAAGGGAATATCTTCAGAACAGCTCCAAATGACACAAAACTCATATGGGCAAGTAGAACATGGTGTAATAACGTAAAATCAAGGGCCCAATGTAAAAAATAAAATAAAAATTGTGTTCCCCTTTAAGAGTCATCTAAAAAAGATGGACCCAGGACAATAGACACCATCAATCAATTAATAAATGAATCATTCATG
>NW_015151597.1:1622-36615 GCF_000732505.1 Cyprinodon variegatus
AAATATATATTTATAAACATTAAACCAGGGGTAACTAATAAAAAATCAGTGGGGTCTGAATAAAGAAAATCAACCAGTAAATGTCAGGAGACATTTTTAATGATCTGTTACTTGAAACAGAATTTAACACTGAAATAAAATTACGTATTTAAGCATTCATGTTAAAAAAATTAAAATAGAAATTGCCAAATAGTGCATCCCGTGCTATCTGAGAGGAGTTGACACTTGTATGACTGTATTCCTGTGTATCCATCACTAGTTAAAACACAAGATTCAGCAAATGCAAATTCTGCCCTGTAAAACAATGACAGCCCAATTGTTGCTGTACGATCTGAAGCCTCATTTGGAGCTTTTAAACAGGCTTTTAAAAAACTTTGATAATTTGCTGCTGTAATATTATATATTTTTTAGAATAAAAAGCTAGCAGATGTGCATAATCAAAAAATAACAGAAATACAATTACAGTATAGAGCATTCAGTATTGTAAGAAAGCCCACACTGTTTCTGAATAAATACATTATTGTATGAGTTATGTTCTGTTCCTTTTATGTCTCTTTCCTTGTGAGTATGAAATGTCCTATGCTCCTGAATGCAACATTGCTTCATGACGCTCGCGAATGCATCACACTGGTCTGTGTAGATGCGCGTTTGATTTTCAGCTGAAGACAAAGCTTTGCAGTTTTAAAACCCATGTCGGCTAATCACTGTTTATTGTTGTGTGTGAATAACAAGAGACTACAACAAATAAATCAGCTTTACCTCAGACAAAACCTTTGGATTTAATGTTGTTCATAACATCGCAGTCCGCTAATCCGTGACCTCTGCATTAAACCGAAGCCAAGAGTAACGAGTAACGTTTGTTTAAAAAATGTAAGGAATAGAAAGTAAAGATACTTGTGTGAAAATGTAACGAGTAAAAGTCAAAAGTAGGCGGAAAAATAAGTAATGGAGTAAAGTATAGATACCTAAAAAGTGTACTTAAGTACAGTAACGAAGTATTTGTACCTCGTTACTTGACACCTGTGATTATGTGTGACTGATGACATAAACTTCTGTGTAGATAACACCATCTGTAAAGAACAGAACCAGAGGATCCAGAATTCAGCCAGACAAGGTCAGATAACGTAAAACAGTTTATTGCAGTGTAGTCTACTGCAGGCCGAGGATGAATATCCAATGTCTGGCATAGAAACACTTGAAGTAATGGCTACAGGTTACGTCACTGGTAAAGCACAATGTGATCCAATTGGAGCAGTTCGGAGGAGTTTACTCAGAGGATTGGCAGGTAATAAAAAGTAAAATGACAGGCACTGGGTCAGAACCATGATGGCAGAGACAGGCAGGGTGATCAGGAGGAATAATCAGAGTCCTGCTGTAAAAATTAAAAAATATCCACTGGACTTGGTTTCCAAGGTTTGAAGACGTTTCGCCACCTCTCCAGGAAGCTTTCTCAATTCAAAAGTCTGGATCTGCAGTGAGTTTGAGTCTTATATAGACTTATATAGAAGACTCAAACTCACTGCGGATCCAGACTTTTGAATTGAGAAAGCTTCTTGGAGAGGTGGCGAAACGTCTTCAAACCTTGGAAACCAAGTCCAGTGGATATTTTTTAATTCTTACGGAATGACTATGACCTGGATGACTGAGAACCTTCATCAGCAATCAGAGTCCTGGGTACGAGAACAGATCCAGGATCAGAACCAGGTGATCATAAATCCAGTGAGAGTTCAGACCTGAATCTGGGGTCAGGTTCAGAGAATCAGAGGGCAGAATCTGGCAGTCAGGAATCAGGAATGCTGGAAGACTAAAATGTTCAGAATCTAACCAGTGCTGTAAAAGCTTTCAATCCATCATTTTTCTACACAACCCAGCAGATATGTTTCCTGGCAATATCAATCTTATCATTGTCTCCTGCTCTATCACATGTTTCTCTATCATGCTGAAAACGTCTGGATAATAGATGCTAGAACAGGGAACACCTCTCTGTTTGAGCGGGGTGACAATGAGGAGATTCCAATCTGAAATGGTGTTGTTGTGACTCCTGTGGGACACAGAGATGAAATTGAGCATCTAATTGAAAGGGCAGCGACAGGGTGACAATCATGACTATAGATGAGAACGTGTCTCTGCTGGGGGGCTCCCACGGGCGAGATGGGAAGGACAGCTGGAAGGTCCTTTTATGTATTACAAATAAGAATGGGACTCTCAGTGTATACTAGTGGGAACTCAGGATTGCCCACCATTTGTATGATTTAAAGATGTTTAGGCTCCCTTTCTGTCATACATGCAGAAACGGTAGGGTAGTAAAAACAATCTTCACAGAAAAAACAAAACAAAGCCTCAACATTAATGCATTTTGCAGTGCTTTATCTATGTTCTTTCAGTAAAACGATACTTTAAACTGTGAGCTACTCTACTGTTATATATGGAAATTTATATTAATATCTAAAACAGAGTGGAAGGAAAAAATGCCATTATCTGCATAAACACCCTCGTTCCAAGAAGCAGCCTTCAGTAATATTATCACCATCCACCTTCTCTGTAAGAGCTCACTAACTCAACCTGACATGGGAAGTACCTCCTTGATTGATTGAACAGATAGAATATCAGTCATCTCCATTCACCTTGCTTTTAATAAATGGTGATCACTTTTTGAAAAAGGTCATCAGCAGCAATAAATATAGTGGATGCATGAGTAAGTTTTCAACAGAAATGGACTCAGTTATAGTGTATAATAGATGCACTTCACTGTGTCACATTGGCCTGGATATACTTGGTTCCTCTGGGGTTTATTGTCCCGTTAGCTGGTGCCTGATGCTTCCACTGGGCTGCGCTAGAAAACAGAGACTTTCCTGCATTGAGGTATGACCTGTTATTTAGCATAACCCATACCAAGCACTGCAGAATGGATGATTATTATGTTTTTGATGATAAAAGCTTTAAATAAGGGGGAACGTGAATGAAACAAAGACAAATTAACCACCAAAGCAAATATTTTTAATCCCTATTTATAATAGCTTTGTGTTTATTTGTTTTTTAGGTCTGTATAACAATTTCTAACAATTGTTTAGGTTGATTTTTCCTCTAATCTTTTTTCATTTCTCACTATATGGTGTTAAACTGTGAAAATAAATATTATAGGTGAAAAAAGTAACAAGTAAAAAAGATATACTAGTTTAAAATTGCCTAAATAGATTTTGTTTATTTTTTATTTGTTCCTCTCCCATATACAAACAATATCATACAGTGCAAATGATGCAAATTTAGGTGAAAGCATAAGTAACTATTTTAAACAAAGAGATTGGAAACAAAACACCAAATAGTAATCATGAATTCAAGTTAAAATTATACCACTTATTTTCCTTTTACTCTAATGACTTAATTCATGATAAATAATTCATAGAACGCTTTCAGCTATGTGCTCTACTAGAATACATAATCCCTTATAATCCAACAAGGGAAACACATACACGTGAAAACACTCTCACCAGAGTCTAGTATCACATTGTCATGCATGAGACTGCTCAACAAATTCATTCAATCCTCTGTGCAAACTAGGGTTTATTCATAACTTGTGTTCAGCTGCAAATGCTGATTGTCAGATGGACCTTTGCAGAAAATATCTCTGGAGATTTGGAGATTCAAGCACTGTAGAGAAAGGGCTTGGATGTGTGATTCACATGTGGGGAGTACAGGGGTCTCAGAGGCACAGTGTGGCTCTTCAGTCACATCATCAGGATGCAACACACAACCTGCAAACTATAGCAAATGGGTTCACTGTTGGAGGGACAGCTCAGTCTGCTGCTACACGTCACTTCAATTAGCCTGCCAGAGTAAGACAATTCCCAGGAGCTCTCTACCTCCTTCACCTCCACCTTTCCTGAGTGCCTTGTTTTAGTTTTCTTTCCTGTCAGCCATTCATCTGAACTAAACTTTGCTTTCTTTTTTGGCCTCATTTACTTCTCAAAGCTGCCAAGCTCCAGCACTGTCCATTGCCACCACCAGCACATGACGAGCCAAGCAGAAATAATTTAGCTGTGCTAATGGACACAGAGGAAAAAGGTGTAAAGCACCTGACATTGGCTGAAACAGTGAAGAAAAAACTGAGATACCCTACTTTATATCGAACCCTGAAATTCCCTACCTCTGTTTAGAGTAATGGGCCTATTTTCTTCAAGAGAGCTTAGTCATTTACCCTAAAGAAAATGACTACAAGCATGACTTTTCTGTAGAATCTTCCCTTCGATATAATTCTTCTATTAAACAACATACCAGTTCTTTATTTCTTTGACTGTCTTAGGATTCTTTATTAAGTAATCAATATGTATTTATCTCACTATTTTCTTTCTTTTCAATGAGAAAGTAACTGTAAATCTGAATTAACTTACACAGAGTTTAAATTAGCAATGCCAAATGTGGCTCCAAGAAAAAATTATTTGCAAAGCTCCCCAGAGATAACTGCATATTTGGACCCATGTGTAATGGGCTCTATGCACAAATCTACTAGTTCCTGAACTTAAGTCGGTTCTTTATTTTTTTCTGTCTTTTTCTACTGGCTAAACTGATTAAACCAGGTGTGAATGACTCAGTAATCATGACCAGACACACCTGGATTGTTCAGTTCATCCAGTAATATAAGACTGAAAACAAAATAGCTGCCTTAATGGTATTGTGGAGGATTTTCACAAATGTTTTAAAAGACCCAACGTCTCCGCTTAAAAAAAAAAAAAAAAAGCACATGCACAACCCTGTATCTTGTCCCGAGAGGGAAGGCATATTAAAAGCATGCAAGAGCATGTACGACCAAATTTCTCCTGGTGCACGCTCTGTTCTCATAGCTCATACAAGCTTACTGTGCCCGAACGTCCACCCTAACCCCTAAATCGCTCAATCACTATATAGAGCGGGGACTAAATAGTGGACTTTATAACGAACTCACTTAACTTTATTAAGGCTCAGTTAACTGACTGTTCAGAGATGATGATTACTGCTACATCAGCGACAGCGGGCCCCTGTGACAGCAAATCCCATAACGCTTTGCGAGGAAAGCTCTCCGCGCAAAGCAATCCAGGATATATCTGCCTCTTCTGAGGCCTTTTTTTCTTCTTATACACTTCATTAACACTTTTTCTCTTACGAACCTCGGCCATTTAAAAAAAAAAAAACGCTGTGAGAAAGGTGAGCTTCAATGACTGTCTGAAACCGTAGCTCAGCACAAACATATGCCTCAAAGTGCGCATGTACAGAAAAAGATAGCTATTGAGCTAAGCATGTAGAACAACCTTACACCAGAGTGACAATTAGGAGGACCACTTATTTAGATATTCCACCCGGACATGAAAAAATCGTCCTTTATACCTTTAAGTTCAGGGAGTGGTGGAGTTGAGCATAGGGGCCATTATCTGTGGTTCTACCAGCAGAATGACATTCCATCTACAGAGCCTCTGTGTGGCTGTACAGGTTTTCATAATGGCAGTATGGACAGAACAAGGGTCTGAGCAAGAGAGAGCAGAGCGATGGGTAGAGGTATGTGTCAAGGACGAATCAAGGCTTTGGCTCAAGGACACGTGGAGCTGACAGCCACCATTATGCCTTCCAGTGTTCACAGTGAGAGCAAAGCTAGGGATTAACTATAAATCAACATCTGTCAATTATGTAAGGCTGCTTTAAAAGTGCAGTGCGACATAAACAAACAGGTCATATGCATGAAAGGTTGCCTCTAAGCATACTGGTGTGTCCTTGGTGAATTCAGTAAAAAAAGGGACTATAAATATTACATTACCTGTTGGTTATGTTAGTTTGTGAAACAAACACGGCTCAAACATTCTTTCAAAAAAAAATGTTCTAATTTCCATTTGCAATTAAGAAGTTTGTTTTGTTTGTTTTAAAAACAAAATGTTTCCTTTTCGATGAATTACCACCTCGGCTTTCCTCATCCTCATTGATGACATGTCGAGAAACTTTTTCAAAGACTTTGGGGAAAAGGAGGCAATCCATTCAGGCCCTCGAACCTTGCAGACTTCAGGCTCACACCCCAACCGCTGTCAGCAATGGCACAGCAAGTGTGAGTGACTGCTTTTCCCAGCTGGCTCAACATGACCTTTCCAAAATGCTATACAACCACAGCTTAATGACTTACACGGCGTGTGACATTTACCGAAGCCAGCTTCATGTTTGACACTTTAGTGAAACATGAAAATTTGAACGGTTCCTGCATCCAAAAAAGATCCAAACACGAGTAACAATGACTATGATTTCAATTAGTATCATTAAAAAATTCTTTATGTAAGATTTTACAGTGAATATGACAAAAAGGGCATCTAGCAAAATGCTTAACCAGAACATATAATCTAAATGACCTGAGTATCTTTGTTTTAAATTATAGTCAAGCCACATCCTGTCCTATGCTGTGAAAAGGGCATGAAGATTGAGAGAGAAGCAGGTTAACTTATAGGGTGATCCATCATTCACCTTTTGGCAGCTCTGTCACTGGGATTAAATTTAAATGCAAAGATGCCAAGTGATGCAATGCCGGCAACACCCCACACAATACCTCTTAGGGTTAGGCCGTGCAAACCAGTGTGATCAGATGGTTAAATCGGCCAAACCAGATAACATGGAAGATTCTTTGAGACAGAAATATTTGGATATTTGTCAACACTATGAAGACAAGTATACTGTCAGATAGAGAAATTCTTAGCAAAAAATGGGTTAATGGATCTTAATGATAAATGAAACCAGTTCAACAAATGGAAATATGTGTTCCAACAAGGCTTGTTTGTCAGATTAAAAGGGCCTTTTAAAAACCTTTCAGTAGATATTAGACATACGCTGTAGTAAGCCAAAATTCCGAAAAAAAAAAAAGTTTCAAATGGATAAGTTAATAATAAAAAACAAAATAACACCTCTCAGTGCACGAGGGCAAAAATGCCACAACTGCGACCACGAAGCAAGAACACCAAGAAGGCAAGGCCTGAAATACCACACATAGGAAAGGACTGCACAGAGTCTCCACATGCACCCCAGGCACATCTCGGGGCACCCCGGCTACCCACCAAAAACACCAAAAAAAAGCACCGCTTAACAGCCCTTAGGTGTGAATGTGCTTTTGAATGGTTCTACTTCCCTGTATGTCTCTGTGTTCCCCTGGGACAGACCGGCAACCTCCAGGGTGCACACCACCTTTTTCCCATAAAGTGCTGGAGATGGGCACCATCCCCACCCTGACCCTAATGGATAAGTAGAAGAAGATGGATGGTTTCAGTTTGCTGTAAAAGGAAGATCATCATTAGAAGAACTAAAATCATGAACAAACTAAAACCTTATGTATCATGTTTCATTTACTGAATTCTGAATATTGGTTGAGACACACTTGTATATCCCATCCCCAAGTATTAAAAATGCTTATACCTTTTAACTCTTTCCAATCATAAACTCTTGTTTTTATTGCATTTTTATCTAACAAACCCACACATGATTGCCACTACCATGCGTACAGGATGAGTTTTTGATACTTTTTGTAAAATCAGACGAGACAAATGCCATTGGCATTTAAATAATCTGAGTAAAATACACAACTGATTTAGCCTGGATCACTCTAACACATGCTTGATCAAGGTCATTCAATTTTATCTCTGCTTTCTTTTAAGGTAAACCTCTATCTCAGTCTCAATTTCTTTCTATTTCCATTTTCAGGTCTCCTGCATTTAGCTCGACCCAGCTTTTCTAATTCATTTTAAATGAATATGACTATGTTGGTCATTCACATAAAACAAATAAAATTAAATTAAATAAAAACGACCAATGTGGCTATATCTAAAAGGTTAGTTTTTTTCCATGGCTCTCTGAATTATATATATATCCAAGCTGTGCATTATTGGAAAGAAGGACAGCATTTAAAGCATAGGTCGATGTCCATTCTTTAGCTAGTGTCTTAATGCTACTGTCTAAAAGAGCATTTATCAAAAGAGAGGAAATTATACAATTAGTCAGGGGTCTATCATAGGGTTAAAGTCTTACATGAGCCTTTTACTGAACAAGGAGGGTAAAAGCAATGGCTGTGAGAAGCTAATTTACATTTATAACATCAGATAAAGTGACAGTATAGAGACATTAACCTTACAACCCTTTTTGTGTGGGACATTGCTTTGAGCCTTAATGACTATGGGTTGGGGTGTTTAGAAAGGCTATGAAAGGCAGCGCTGCTTGGATGTACTCATAATGGAGCGTTGACTGGAGCTGAGCTGATACAGGGCAACTCAGACAATAGCTGAACCTGTCTGGAACAGCTTCATTGGAAAAGTAAATCTGTATTCACAGGCAAAACGTGAGGTTACACGTTTTAGCTGAGGTGGGAATATGAGAACACCTCTAAATCTGCTCCACACAGCTGTGGTAGGGAGATACAGGCACTTCAAATAGAGAAGCCTAGCTCAGCCTAAAACAGCAAATGGAGGGGGAATAGCCTTCCTAATTTCTTCTCCTCCCTTATCTGAGGACTACAGGAAAAAGGTATAAACAATGGGGGAATTAGCAAGAAATACGACTGGTGAGAATAATCTTTTATTGTATTAACACTGGATTTGAGTTTATGCACTCTAATATCTGGTGAAGCATTTGAGTAGCATCAAACTAAATAGGAATATTATGTTACTAAGAATGGTTATTTAAAATGCTCACAGCTAAAATGGGCTTAAACCAGACCTATAAAAGAACCTTGGCTGCAGTGACTCTCAGTGTTCAAGGTCTTTTTAAGCACTCAGCTCTTGTGTTAAGAGTCAGACTGAACCGCCCACATTCATGATCTGCCTTCAACACTCGCCTCAGTCACTCTATCTTCCCTTGTGTAAGTCAAGGCCATCATCACATCGGTTTCTGCTGGATTTCATTTAGAGAATTATACAGACTACTTTTTCCGGCATCTGTTGGCCCTGCTGATATCATTATGTCCTCCTTTTGTCTGTCTTATGAAAAAAAAAGAAGCAAATGACTTATGCTGCTTTTTGCTGCAGACAAAACACAATGATTGCAAACCTAACAGCCTGATGGTAAAGTCTAAACTTCAATTAAGAAAGGTCAAACAATAAATGATTATGTCAGTCAAGGAAAATGTAGTTTTTTTTTAATAAAGGAAAAGCATTCAAGTTTAGGAATTTTAGGAATCACAGAACTTGACCAACACTCACCACAAAGCACTGGCCAAAAGCCACTAGATGTCACTGTGGTCCTATTAGATTTCCTGTTTACTAATGCTTACCACTATGTGTGATAAGAACTTACAATGTGGTCCATCCCTATATTGGGATTCCTTCAGAACCGAGCCTTAAGCACACAGCTTCAACATATGGAAAGTGTTGTTAGAGCTATTAATATTCAGGACCAGTTCAACACATCCTTCTGTCTGCAACACTCAAACAGCAACAGTTCCCGGCAGCAGAGCGGTTGGAAATTACTGGACGCTGCAGCTTTGCTGAGGCGGGACTGCATAAATTACTCTGTCTCTGAACCCAGGGTCCTGCCTGTAGGGAATCTCACAACCCGAGACTGAAAAAAATAAAATAAAAATACAGATGCTTCATCCTACAGTTATTTGGAACAACATCATTTCAGAGTTGCTATGGCACATTCAGCAAAATAAAGGCAAAATAAAACAATTAATGATTAAATAAATACATAAAGTGATGTTAGTGTTGGGAGAAACCCTTCATGTTTGAATAATTTAAATAAACTCTTTATCCTTTTTAGAAAACTTAGAGCCCTGTAAGATAAATCTGACTGTACATTAAGGTTCTGTTGATTCAATCTGATGGGGAAAAGAAGTGATCAAATGTGTTTTAGAGCACTCACTGCACAAATCAATAGCATATGGAAGCTTGGTGAATTTGAAATTTGAAACGAGAGTGGCTATTGATCACCTTCAGTCAAAAGACCCATGAAACCACATGCAGATTTTCAATCAATATACAGTTAAAAAGCTGTTATAACTCTACCAGCAATATGGAACGTGTATAATGACAGTAAATATCATGATTTGCAGCAGTAGTTACTCGGCTAATCACAGTGTTTCATGAACAGCGCTGGTCATCTTTTGGCAGCTGCTTTATCATGCAAAGCATTAAGACCCATGCATTCAGACATGTGCAAAGCCGAGATGGGCGTGGTGCTGCTCTTTGAGAAGATGGAGCAATCAGCTTGAGATTGTATAACAGCTGAAAGACAATTATATTGTTTAACGCTATTAAAGCCTGTGCATCAGAGCTGCAATTAGACATATCAGCATTCACCAGCCTGATATCAAAACAGATATAACACTTTTAAACCTGGTGGAGGAAGGGCAATGTTATATAAGTTTGCTTCAGTTGTGTTACCATGATATGCTCCAGATGAAATACTAATACAGCCTGACTCCACAGCAGACACAGCCTCTTCTGAGATTAAAAGCATTGCTGTTCCTGTGGCTCATAAACATGAGCACTGTGCTTGGTTGTAGTCTCCAGATTGCTTTCTATAATTTCATTAGCAGATGATATACGATGCTTGGACTAATCCAGATGTTCCCTGAAATAACATTGTAGCCTCTTTATTATCTCAGTAGTCTGTTGTAGTATTGGATTGCTGGCAGGGCTTTAAAATTAGTGAAGGACCCAAAGAATATCAAGTGGCCTTGGAAAAAGTAACCATCTCCTTTAAACATCATGTGTTTATGTTTAAGGCAAATAACAGATAGTTTTTTAAAAGTCTATACAAACAAATTGGGAAAAATTAAATACAGAATTTTTGGTAATTGCAACAAACACTGGTCCTGTAATACTTTTTAGGACTCCCTTGGTTGCAATCACAGCACAGATTTGTTTTGGAATGCATCTGTATTAGCTTTACACATCCTGGGACTCAGTTGTCTTAGCAGACGTAACCAGACCTTACTCAACCTGAAACACCTCCTTCAGCTTATCTGGGGGAAACTCAAAGTGTTCTGGAGCTAGCTTAGAGCTTTAGCCCATCCAATGTGTTGAAGACCAATCCCTGGCCTTCGTCCAGGTGGGACGTGTCTGGAACACCTCCTCAGGGAGGTGTCAAGAGGGCATCTGGAAAAGATTTCCAAGCCATCCCAGCTGACTCCCCTCAATGTGGAAGAGAAGTGGCTCTACTCCAATCCTTTCCCAGATGTCTGCGCTCCTCAATCTCAGAGGAAGTGCCCGGTCATTCGGTCAGGAAAACTCACTTCAGTCGCTTGAAAGCCATGAGCTGTAAATCCTAGAAATCCTGCCCATTAGGGCTGAGAAGAGGACCGGTGACAAAGGGCAGCTCTGCCAGTCACACTTAATATCAGGAATGTAGAAAAGATTCTTGCTCTGCTTATACAGATACCACATGGACCTAGTGAAGGGCCCCTGATCTCATACCCTCAGAGCACCCCCACAGGGCACCAAGAGGGACACGGTTGATTATATCAGGTGTTCTATAGTTGAGATGAAAACCCCTATGTTTGTCCTGAAGCTAAGGTTCAACAATCAGTCAAACTCTCCTATCCAGCCCCCTGGCATAGGCTCTCCCAGGAAGGCTTAGAAGTGTGACCCCCCAGTGCTTGAAACACACCACCCAGACAGTCCAGGGGCCTTTTTCCTATTTGTCTTGTGATTCTAAAGAGGCATGCCAATCACAGCTGCCCAACAACATCCAGAAACCCAAGATATGCAGGACATATTTCATCCACCCCAAAAGCTCTACCACCATGGAATGACTTTAGTCTAGGTAATGGACAGATCCAACTGGAGCACACAGGTTCTGCTTCCGCCAGGGGAGATTGAAAGCTGGATTAAGGAGATCCTCAAACTATTCCTTCTATTGTGTGACAATGTCTTGAGTCAAGGTCACAAGCTCCCCACTCCCACTGTATACAGTGCTAGCGACGCACTGCTTCCTCCTCTCAAAGTAGAGGACAGTTTCTGAGAGTTGCTTTAGAGCCAACTAACTTTCTTTCTATATGGCCAAACCAAACTCCTCCCAGACTGCCTGAGAGGTAGCACTCTTGGACAAGTGCTATATTCCCAGCAGAAATTCATAACTTCTTCTAGCTTCTTCCTCTTTAAGCGATTCCAAGTCATTGCCATGTGGCAATTGGCAGAAAGCTCTGCCCCTCACTTCACCCTAGTGTCCAAAAAATTTGGCCAAAATCAGAAGATGCAACTTCAAAGTCGATCATTGACCTTCAACCTAGGGCACAGGTGTCAAACTGGTTCCAGAAAGGGCCGTGTGGCTGCAGGTTTTCTTTCCACCAAACAATAGCACACCAGACTCCATTCATATCATCAAGTCATCACGTTCACATTGGACTCCCTTGATGAGATGACTGGAGTCTGGTGTGCTATTGCTTGGTTGGAAAGAAAACCTGCAGCCACACGGCCCTTTCTGGAACCAGTTTGACACCCCTGGCCTAGGGTGTCCTGGTGTCAAGTAGAATGCTAAATGGAAGCACTCTTTCAACAGTGACAGGAAAAGAGATTAGACTGTTGGATGGTTGGAGGTAAAGATAGACAGTTCTAAAATAAAACATTTATACACTGTAAAAGACTTGAGGTCCAGGTGGAGTTTATCTTCAAAAACAAATTGATTAAGAATTTCGTGGTCAAAGGCCTGATATAATTTCAGAATTTGTACCGTCAAAAGTACTGTTCACAGAACCTCTCCATCTAATATGACCAAGCCTATGCCAGGAAAACTAGCAAAAGGCTAGAGCCAGGACCTATCCTGGAGATAGAGCAGTGAGAAATTAAAAGGAGGGAGTGCCAAAAAGCCAAACGAAAGTGGCAAAAGAAGGGACTCCAACTTCACTATGAAATCTATAAAGTAAAGTAGCTTCAATGTCAAATCCAGTAACAATACTGAGACTGCTCTGATTAAGGTGTTCAATGACATCCTTATACATTCAGAGTGTGATAGAACTGCATTGCTAGTATTACTGGACCTCAGTGCAGCTTTTGATACTGCTGATCACTTAATTTTATTAGAGTGTCTGGAAAACTGGGTCGGCCTTTCTGGTACTGAACTGGACTGGTTTAAATCCTATCTGAACGACAGGGACCTCTATGTGTCAGTGGAACTTTAAATCAGAGACCAGGAAATTAACATGTGTGGTTCCTCAAGGCTCCATTCTGTGGTCCGTTTTGTTTAATTTCTACATGCTCCCTTAGCTCAGACTATAGCAGACAACATCAGTTATGAGAGCTATGCAGAAGACTCACAGCTTTCACATGTCACCAGGTGGCTATCAATTCAGTTTATTTATATAGCACCAATTCACAACATGTGTCATCTCAAGGCGCTTTACCACCAGAGCGTGTGCTAGATGCTTAGAATAGATCAATATGTGGATGCACCAAAGTTTTCTCTAACTGAATAAAAACAAATTTGTGGTAATAATCTTCACACCAAAGGAGGAAAGATCCAGAGTTCACAGCTTCACGTACTACAGCTAGAAACCACTAATTAGGCACATAAAAATGGTTGCAAGGTCAGCCTTTTATCATCTGAAAAACATTTCCAGGATTAAAGTTCTAATGTCCAAGCAGGATATAGAAAAACATATTCATGCATTTAACTTTAGTACAATTAATTACTGCAATAATGTTTGCCTCATAGGTTTGCCTAAAACAGCAAACCTATGAAGACACTGTTGCATTTGACCCAAGGTGTTGCTGTCGGTGTTCACACTAGAACTAAGAAACTAGAGCGCGTCAGCCCAGTTCTAAAGACCTGAAACATGCTCCATTGTAGCTCTGAGAATAGATTTGAAAATTGTTCTCTTAGTCTACGAATCACTTAAAAGAATCAGTACCTAAATACATAACAGATCTGTTGTCAGTGTATCATTATCCCAGACCACTCAGGTCTTCTAGTTCCAGCCTACTCTGTACACCCAGAACTAGAACCAAACATGGAGCAGCAGCATTTAGTTCCTATGCTCCACTTATCTCGAACAAACTCCCAGAAGATTGTAAAAGTGCTGAAAGCTTGAGTTCTTTTAAAGCTACAGTGTGTAATTTTCAGCGACATCTAACGTCCAGACTGCAGACCGCAGCAACATGAACATCTCCCCCCCACCGCTTCTCCCCCCCCAACAGTACGGCGAGCGTTACGGAACAAAATATCTTCCATGACTTCCGCATCACCGACCTTGTCAAGTGATGAGGTTTGTTTACATAGATAATTTTACAGATAGTATTTCATTAGTCTGTGTAGGGTATAGATTTCAGTACCGTCTCAGTTAATCTCTCTCAACTTGCCGTAGTTACGTTTGAGCGTAATGGGCGATCTCGCAATCGCTAGTTTGTTGGCTCTGCGCTGCCGTAGCGCAAAGATGTCTGCCTCCATGGCTGCGAGACCCGCTCCTATGTAATTATAAATAACGAATTCTAAGGCAACGCAAATATTAAGGTTAAGAGGCTGAGCTCGTAGATGATGATAAATAACATAGCTATGTATATTACATTTCTGACTGTATATCCCTGTAATTATTACACACTGTAGCTTTAAGTCAAAGGTGAAAAGCCATTTGTTTAGAATTGCCTTTGACTGTTGAAGTTAAACTGTTAACTGAGGTAACATTATTTTAAGGTTGTGGTCCAGCTGATTTTTTTCTTTGCTACCTATCTTTATCATGTTTTTATCTTTATTTGCTTTTATTTTGCTATTTCTACTTTGTTTTTTTGGTTCTGTTTTGCAAATATACTTTAGAAATGTTTGTCCCAGATAGCTGATAGCCCAACAGCTTTGCTTTCAGAAGCAGACAATTATAAATGTTGCCATAAGGTTCTGCTTAAAACTTGTATATTAAACTGTATTGAACATTATTTGGGAGTAAAATTCTTTGCAATGGATGCAATGAAAGGGATGTGAGAGAGACAGGAAAGAGAGCAGAAGGGAGAGAAAATAACAACAGCAAAAATAGACAACGCAGAAGATATACAGTATATACAGTGCTCTTATTTTTCTTCAGTTACATTGCTCAATTCATGTTAAGTACATTGAATTGTCCTTTTATTGAATTATGCTATAAAATAAACTCTCCTTGCCTGATGTTCTTTAATATTTGGAGCATTTACAGAGCAGCTGTTTTAGTACTGAAAGCAAATTAGGTAGATTCTAAGTAAGTTCTGCGCAGTAATGTAGTGATTCTTGAAAACAGTTAGCAACACTAGAATACATAGACTTAGACAACTTTTATTGTCATTTTGTATACACAGAGTGGATACAAAACGAAATTTCATTTTGTACAGCTTTCAGCTTTTTCCATTCCATAAAGTGCAGCAATGATCAAATGTAAACAGTGTGGGAGAAAAAACATGGTGCAAAAATGCATTGATATGGAAGTTCAGAGCATTCAATATATATAGTGCAAATATGCAATATTTTGGTTTGGCGTTATCAGTGTAATAGAGAGTCTGTGACATGATTTAGAGTTTCTCAACGGATCAGCTGTCTGATCTCAGTGGGGAAGAATCTGTTGCAGAATCTGCTGGACTGCATCAAATGCTGTGAAGCCTCTTCCCAGAGGGCAGAAGAGAAAACAGCCCACTGTGGGGGTTTGAGGGGTTATTGTTATGTAGTGGTATCAGAATCAAATATCATAAAAATGCATTTTTGGTTTATGAAAAAAGCTACAAAAAAGAAGAGAGAATTTTGCATATCACTATAACAAAGTAAATTCAAGTATGCTAGAGATATATAAAATAGTGTATCTATCCCCTTTACTGTCATTTTTTATCAGATGTTTATTACTGTAATATAATCCACACTGAAAACAGTTCTGAAACTGTATATTACACTATCCCGCTTTTGGATTTCCCACGCATTGAATATGTAGTCAGTTTCGGGTTTGAAAGTTCAGCTTCAACATTATATATATGTTGATATATTTTACATGACATTTATTGAAATCAGCTGGGCTAACATGAGGAGGCAGCATGCTTTCCAGAGAAGGAATCATGGCCGACTCTGGTCCATTTCTTTCAATTTAAAAGGTTGGCTTACAAATTGTCCTCCATTACCTCGATCTTGAGGCCAACTAATGAGCTGACTTTTCCTGGAAGCATAACTCTGATTATGATGGCGCCGAACTATGATGTGCCTGTTTGAGGAAGGAGGGATGCAGCCACAGGACAAACAAGATGTTACACAGTCACATATATTTTTTTTCTCCCTTAAGTATTGTTATGTTTGTATGTCTTAGCCAACTGCCTCTGAGATGTAAGCAATAGTGTTTAGTTGGTACTCTAAGGAAAAATAATTACAAGATTTAACAGGAAAGTAGGTTTGTCTAACCACAACTAAACAGTTGATTAATGTTCTTCTCTATTTATATGCCTTGTTTTGCCACTGGAGTGCAAAGATAGCTGCTTAGATGTTGCAGTGATCATCTGCTTTTCCAGCAGCAGGCAACCAGTTTCAGAAGTATAGGCCCCCAGGAACTGTCCATGGTGCTGAGCAAAACAAAAGCTTCAAAGCTGAAGCACTCCTCCCCATCCAAGAGGAGTGGGGAGGGGACGATCGGGAAAGAGGGAGGCACCATGTGTACTTGATTCAATTAGGCAGTCTGCAAGACCTCCCCTGGGATGAGCCAGGAAGGAGTGGAGCTGCATGCCTGTTGAACAAAGACGTCGAGCACAACCCTCTGCCCTGAACTAAATCCACCTCATTAGTCAGCTGACTGAGTGTTGAACATGTCAAACTGCGTCTTTACAAGTATGAGAAAGAGGAATATCTTGCGAACTCTATCTGACTGGAATGAAAACTCTGTTTAGATGTTTGTTTTGAGCGACAAACCCCCCCAAATATATTCAGGGTTTTTGTCTCTCTCTCTTTATATATATATATATATATATATATATATATACGTACGTATGTATGTATGTATGTATGTATAGATAGATAGACAGACAGATAGATAGATAGTGTATATTTAGATATACACATGCATATATATATGTGTGTGTATGTATATATATATATATATATACATACATACATACATACATACATAGGTATATATAAATATGTAGATATAAAACTCACAAAATTCAATTATTGAAAAGAACAATAACTACTTGCAATATCCTTTCACAGTCTAGAACTTCAGTAAAAGCCGTATCTCTGGGCAAACATCTGTCACAGTAATGTCTCTCTAATGCCACTGAAGATCTTGCCTGTTCAAAGTTCCCTCTGTGGCTGTGGAAATGAGCAGAGCATTTATTTGCTTCTAATGTCAGACTGATAAATTCCATCCACATTAGTATTCCTTCTGCACATTTTCACCCGTTTAAAACATTACAGATGTGTGCTGTTAGTGCATTTAGAGCCTGTCAGAGTTGCTTGGAAGAAAGGATACAGGTTTTCAAAGGGTATAGAATACAAACATTTGCCTGAGCTGATTTTATCTTCAAAACATTATATCAGTCATTGCCAATCTGTTTGAAGATTATCAAGCAGAAATGAAAAGTGACTCTACTTAAAGGTGTAAAAAAAAAAAAAAAAAATTGTTGTGCACAACTATACATACCCACACATTAAAGCGACATTATAATGGGGTGTTTGACATAAACCAACACAAAGTAGTACATACTTGTGAAGTCAAGGGTTAATAACATATGGTTCTTTACCAAAGAAATCTAAAAGAGTGTGGGATTATTTTATGGGATTATTTTATGCAAGTTTCACTGGAAGCCAAATTTTTCATTAGTTTTCAGCCTTTAGTGAGGATCGTTCAAACACACAAATTTGAACTATTTCAGTGTTCCCCTGTCAGTATGTTTGGGGTGTTTTTCTGCTGTAACGACAACCTTCATCCCAGTCTTAAATCTGTTGTAGTTTCTAGCAGGTTCTCTGCTAGGACTGCCCTGGTTTTAGTTCCATCAATCTTCCCATCAACACTGACTCAGCTTGCAGGTGCTTGCAAAAGAAAACAATGATACTGTCACCATTTTTTCTTGGTCACCATGTTTTCAGAGTGATGCACAGTGTGAATTATCAGACACACAGACCACCTATTTTATTATTATTATTGTCTCTACTGACCCTTGTTCAGGTGACTTACTGCATGAACACAAGACACTTTTTAGAATTTGGTTGCCATGTATCACTTTCGTTGCACTACACTGCTTCGGGTGAAGATCCCAAAACAAAACCTAAACTTTCTGGTTGATTTATGATCAAATTTGTTGGATAAGGCATTATAGATGGAAGTCTATGCAGCAACACCAATCTAGTGTCCTTTTAATCCACCTATTTCCATTTGCACAAGTAACCACCAGTGAGGCACCATCACCATCATCATAAATGATAAATGATTATATGCACTGGTGCGCTCGTGTGCGTTCACATCCAGCGACACAAGCCCACCAGCTGGCAATCTGACAACTTCACCTGCTGTGATCTGGGACCACTCAGCTGTTTTAGCAATCACTGCAATCACAGGATTCAGAGATAATTATGCCGCTTCAACACCCACAAGGCTGGCCTGTGTTGCCAAAGCTGTATTGCTCCAGTGCAGAAATAACACTTGTTTAAATGAATGCATGGCACTTTACTGCACCACTGATGGTAACCATTCATTTTGCTATCCAACAAGAATTACAAAAACAGATTCATTTGGTACTTAAAGCCCCCCCTCCTTGTCTTAGTTAATAATGTATCACCACACCCAGGTATAATGCTACACTCCCTTAAATAAGCACGAGCTTCAAACCCTTTATTTAATTAATTACATTTCTGAGGTAATATGTTTAAAAACCACTTTGCTTAAGTATTAAAAATATCAACTATATTTTATTCAAACCTCCTATCTGCCATACTATTTATCTTGTACAATTGTATGTTTTAAACAGGCATCCTTCCCATTTATCAAGCTGTAACAATATCTTACATTTGTACAAAATCTAGATATTTTGACCATTTCTTTTCAAGTTAATTCAAAATACTTTTTCCAATATAAGCTGTCCACACCATGGTCAGTGAGTCAGAATAACAGCTCTTCAATAATTATCACTTGAGCACAAAGATCCCAGTAACACCTCTCCTCCTCCCTCCTAGGGGAGGACAGACGTTGGGCTTTACACTCTCTAGTGCCCTATTATATTCATGCAAATGAGAGTAAAGTCAGAGGAAATCAGGGGGCATCCTTTCTCGTTAGAGCTAATTAGCAAAAAAGACGGTACTTTGTATACATTATGTATGTACTTCCCTTTAACACAGATCTACAGTCTGACCTTGAGCACATTTTACTGATTCTCTGCTCAATCAGGGGAATACACTCATAGAATATGAACGTAACACAGATAAGGGGTAGCCCCCCCCCCCAAAAAAAGACATAAACAAAAAAAAAACAACAACAATCAAGAAACAAACAGAGGATCCAAGGATGCGCTGTAATCAAATGGGTGCAACATAATAGTGAATTAGGGCTCATAGAGAAGTCATGCAGCAGCAGAGCACCAGGCAGGGCACTCAGGTGGTGAAACCCATCACATCCAAGACTGCAACTGTGCTCCTGAGAGCTTGTAAATGGGATTTTCTCAACCCCATAAAAGGGGGCTACATTATGATAACAATTTTGAGAAGGCAATTATTAGAAAGCCATAAAATGTGTTTAGTACCCTCTCAAGGCAAGTGGAACACTCATATTTCTTTAGTAACTGAGCTGAAATAAGACTGAGCCACACACCAATTCAGTTAAAGAAATACATCAAATAGATCCAAAATGTATAGCAGAATTACAAGTATATATAAAATAGAAAAAAAGAATTTCATTTGTTTTCAGAAATATGTGTGTAAATAAAATGTGCTTCTTATTATTTTAACTATATCCCTGCTGATTAACTTAGTTAAGAGCTAAACATGTAATAAAACCCCCACAGATTTAATGTCAACATGAACCAATGGAGATTCATTTTCCTGAGGAAGCTGGTCTTTTCAAGTTTGTTGCCAAGTACAAGTACAAGTACATACAACAAGTACTACAGCATTGAAATTGTACAACAACAATAGCATGCAATAATCATAATTATAATGATCTTGTTAGTCCTATCTTGTCTAGCATTTTTTAATGCAGCACAGATCTTTAGGTTGATCTTTTTAATACACGTTATTTTAGCACAAAATCAACTAGGACTGCTGAAATCGTAATAAGGCAGAGCATCAGTATAATACTTAAATTTTAATACTAACAGTTGAAAAAGGTGTTGTTCAAAAGGCTGAGCTCTATGGGTTACAGATAACAAAGTAGAGCTTTGTGTGAATGCAGGAAAAAGTACCTCACCAATGTAAAACATTGTGGAGTTCCCATCATGATGCCTTACCACAAGAACTTAAATGCACTGAAAAATACATATATGTTTGTGTGTGTGTGTGTGTGTGTGTGTGTACCTGTCTAGCCCTCAGAGTGAGCCATTTTTTTTCCAATTTCACCATCAAATTGAGGAGCAGTTGTTGCAAAGTGAGGACATTTTGCCGGTCCTCACATGCTATTTTCTTAATGGTTAGGTTTAGGGCTAAGGTATCAATTGGTTAGGGTTAGGGTGAGTTATGCATTTGTAATGGTTAGGTTTGGGGTTAGTTTAGGGTTAGGGCATAGAAAGGGTTGAAAATGACTGAAAATCAATGGAAGTCAATGGGAGTCAACACATGGTCTTCATCTTGACGGCAGAATGAGTATGTGTGTGAGTGTGTTTAGAAAGAGGGTTTTGCTTCAGAAACAAAAATCAAACACAAACTAATGACACTTCAGATGTAAGTTTTTAAAAATGACTGATTGAACTGCTAATGACAGACACACCGGCAGCCAATGAACTCACAACTTTTAGTTGTGGCCTACACCAAAAAAGAAAAAATTATATAAAAGCTCTTTATACAGATTTTAGATATTTTATATAAAAGCTCTGCAGGTAGCAGTGGATGAGTGACTAAAGTAACCAATTACCGGTCTATCACCAATTACTGGTCCCCGACCTTTCATGATTTTTAGCATTTAAACAACAGCACTGATTGTTTCTAAAAAAAAATTATATATTTTTTGTAAATAATCGTCTTTAACCATTTGCTGTATGTCACTTGTCTTCCTGCATGTTAAATCCTCATGTTGTATCTAATAAACCGCAGCTCTGGCTCTGGTTTGTCAACCTCTCTAGGGGAAATAGCCATGGAGACCTGCTGCAAACACAGGAGAGGATTACTGTAGAAACAGACATGGTTAGATTCAGGATCCTTCTGTAACATCAATACATACTTTGAGTTCACTTTTTTTTTCTGTGAACCTCTACTTGCACTACTTTACCTGGGGTGAATGGCAAGAGATAAGAGAGTGATGATCAACAGTTGGCACTGCGAGGTTGATCCTAGCAGGCATTTCTGTTGTTGCATGGCTGGGGTGAGATTTTGCCCAGCTTCTGGCTGTTGCCCTGAGGGAGGATAGCAGATGGAGTGTACTCCAGGGTGTTCATACACACACAGAGAAAAAATTTAAACCTTGCTTTATACAGCAGGGATGGAAAGAGGATACTTGAAGGTGAGGAAAGGAGGCAGTATCAGAAAGGTTGGGCAAAGGGGGACTACAGGGGTCATTATGTGCCCCAGGCAGGCAGATGTTTTAGCTAATTAGAGTTTATCAAGCTGGTCTACACACTCTACTAAATGACTGAATTATTTATGTCTACATTTTCAGATACCTCCTTATTTTCTGGCCCTACTTTGCAGTGATATATGCAGAGATAAAAAAAAATCTACATACATATTTACTTTAAATGTGTCCAATTTAAAATGGAGCAAACATAAATAAATTGGAAAACAGGCATAATGTTTGATTATTTTATGTAAAAAAAAAAAAAAAAAAAAAAAGGGTTAATGTAACCTTTTACTATAAGTAAAAAGGGAGGAGCAGGGATGCAGCAACGGCCAACCAGCTGGCGTGCAAAGCAGTGAGGTCCAAGTCAAAGACTAAGGCTTCTATATATTGGTTGTCCACTTCAGTCTTTCACCCCCCACAACCACACCCCAATTGCCAGGGGTTTTACTACAAAATAATAAACATATTTTTAAATATATATATATATATTTTTTTTTTTTTCTATTTTTTTTTTCTTTCTCCCAGTTTCAGCCAAATAAATACAAATCAATGATGCTCCTCTAAATGTTTCAAACTGGAACCTGAGGGCTTTTATTTTGTACTTTAGGTTAACCCTATGACAGATTGTGATATCAGAATAAAAATCAAGTTTATTGCCAAGAAGGTTATATACAGGGGTGGGTGATGCATAATTTTGTTTCACTAATTTACATTTCAACTTTGTGGTTTATAGGCATTCCACATTATTGTCCTGTTAAATATCAAATGATTCACAATGGTGATTAAAGGGATATTCTAGACTTTTAAGAAGTGGGTGCTGAGCTTCATCTTGTTCAGAATTTAAAGTAAATAAAATGATTGCCACTATAACAGCTTAAATTGATTGATCCAAAACTAAACTGTTCTACAAGACGTCATAATTCTGTTAGCTTGACATTTACCATTCATTCATCTTCTACTGCTTATTCCTTCATGGTCGTTGTGTGCCGGTGCCTCTGGGTGGAGCAGGGTGCATCCTGGACAGGTCACCAGTCTGTCGCAGGGCAAAACAGAGGCACTCAACAATTAAGGACAATTTAGGGAAGCTAATTAACCTACTAACTGTCATGGTCTTGCACTGTGGGAGGAAGCCAGAGTACCTGCAGAGAAAAAACAGACCAGGGAGAACATGGAAACGGCATACTGAAAGACCCTGGACTGGCAATCGAACCCAGAAACTCCTTGTTGAAGGCAACAGTGTTAAAAAATTCTCCATCATGTAGAGCCATACATGTGTCTTATTAAAATAAAAAAAAGAACAGTCAAACATCCATTCATGAATGAATTAATGGATGGATGAATGAATGATTCATAACATGTTCTAAAACATTGAAGCAAGGATAAAAGAGCATAGAATAAAATTGTTAAAAAACACAACAAACCATAGAAAACAAAATAATTTAGTTACAAACGACCCTTAGAAGCCTCTCTAAACAAATCTTCCTCAGTTTGTATGTAAAAAGGCCTGATTCAGTGATGGAACGGACAAGCAAAGAATGGATGCTACCTCATCTGAAACTTTGAATAAAAGCTGACAGGATAACCTAAAGAACCTGCCACTCACACAAACGCTAAAAGGTTCTGATAAATAAGGGGACTCAACGACATTAGGAGATTCAAAATTAACCATTGAAAGTTTAAAATCAACTCTAAGTGAAATATTTTCACACTGCTTGCAAATTGCGGCATCTATGGAAAGAACTTCCATTGAACTCTACAGAAAATAGAATATTTATATCTCCTTAATCTGACATTAGATCGGGTCCATTTAGATCTTTGTTGTTATAGAGTCCTTGTTTGTTCCATGCAGCCAAATCTCTACCAGTTGGTAAAATATATGATTTAATTTGAGAAAAATGTAAAAAGGTCCAGGATAATAAGTCTGGTAAAGTTTATATTATTATTGGAGATATTTCATTGGTTGAGTTAATTGTACGTTTTTATATCTTCTGAGAAAATAGTTGGGGTAGGTTTATGCATTATCAGGATTTTGGTGCAATTGGCAGCCTAGGGCTATTCAACAAACACATGCAGATTACCAAGAGTGTCATTTACACTCTGTCAGATGAGCTCATATCTATGGGGACCTTTGAACTCAAATTGTCATTGGCTGAGGCTCCTCTGAGAGCAAACAAAGGTCATCAGAACCACTGGCCTCTAAGCTCCTTATTGATTGCCAATTGAGCACCATTATGCCTGACAATCATCGTCGCACCTGAGATTTTAATCATGAATACCCATTATGTGTAAGAGTGCATCTGGAATTACAATGAAGGACAAACAGATGTGTGGCTCAACCTTTAAGCTTAAGATTTTTTTCTGAAACAGGAAGAAAGGTTTTACTTTTGTACACGCAAAGTGTAACTGATCTGATCTGACATTTTGATTATCTGAAATTCTCTGGTAAAGGTTTTCTGTCCCAACACCTTAACTGTCTGAAAAAACATCCTTTTAAACTTGTACCATGGGAGTTGCTTCTTGAAACTAAACATATCCACTTAGCTAAGTATAAAATCTAACTAAACAAAACATTAAACTATACAAGCTAAATTAAATGCAGCATAAGTTTGAAGTGGAAGCAAACTTGTACATTGGTGCCATTCAATTTATTTGCATTTGCCCACCTTTACTCTCATACAATTTAATACAATTAAATTATGCAAATCACCTTCAGACGGTCAAACCAATGTATAGTTTTAAGCTGAGTAAAAAAGCAGTTCTACTTAAAGCATTTAACCTATTGTGTAGATTTAATACATTTTCTATTTGGAAGTGGAAATAAAACATTAAACTGACAGGCAGCACAAGTAAAGCACTTTACAGTAACGTTTGCAAAAGGTCCACGAAATAAGTAAAATCTTAAATACAGATTATAACATATTTACGGGACACAACAAATTACTGGAAAACAGTTCTTTACTCAGATGAAATGAGCATAAAAAAATTAATCTGCCTTCAAATGTGTGTGGATGATCACATCACATCATCCTAAAGCTATTCTATTCCTATTGATGGCTATACATGGTAGTGGCATCACGCTGTGGGAAGGCTTTCTTCAGAAGGGAGCAGGAAATAAGTCAAAAGGGATGGGCAGATGAATGTAACTGAATATAGGAAAATACATAAACACATTTTTTAGATGGAGTAAACAACTTCCATAAAGATGAGTCCTACAGCAGAATGGTTTAGATGAGACCAGACCTGCATGATAGAAAGTCTTCAAATCAGTGCTAACACCATATTCAAAGATCTAATCTCACTAACCCTATAGTGACAGCTGTAATTGCATCTATATCTAGTTCTCCCAAATATTGATTCATGGCTTAAAGCATATGCAACCTACCCTTTTCACGTGTCATTACAAATTTATATGTATATATTTGAAAATCACTTCACCTTCCTTTGTAGTGGTCTAATGCATAAACTCCCATTAGAATATTTTTAGTTCTGTGCCTACAAAATGGAAATTCTTAAAAAATAGATAGAAAGGCTTATGCACAGCACTTTAAATAAGGGCACGTTAACATTTTAGAAAACCTGATTAAATAAAGCCAACCAGAGGGTTGTGACTGTAAGGCAAAGGGGATTATATTAGTAGCTTGGTTCCTGCCTGGGCACAGATGGTGAAAGAGCAGGATGTAACAACTTGTACTTTTGCCCACATGCCTATGCACACGCACACATACATATTAATCATATATTAATGAATGCATGTGTAAACAGTCCCTGCATGCATATACATCAACACACTCGTGCTGGTGAACAGATTCAAGACCTCTCAGAAGCATCATGATGTTAAATCAAACAAAGAAGTTAAAAAGCATGTTCTTTTTCATTCGTTTCTTCATTTTTTTAACTGATAAAAAGGCATCTGACGGAGCTGTCAAAAGCTGGTGGTGGTTCACAGAGACATCCAAGGCTAAGCAGAACAATTAGTGCACTGAAACGATCGATGCGTGGGGGTTGGTTGCAGTGGAAAAAGCAGATCTAAGAACGATTTGGAACAAACCTGTAAAAACTAAGCAGGCAGCTTACATGACAGAATGAGAATCCAACTCATTTGGACTAAATGCAAACTGAGGGCAGGATGTGCATCATTTGAGGGGTTTATATTAAAGCTTATAAAATGCAACATCATGTTTTAGCATTAAAGTACTTATTGATCTTATGGAAAAAGCAATTGAGACATCCTTAGTGAGTGAGTAGGAAAGACAAACGACAGAGCATGCAGTCAGGAGAGAAGGATAGATAGGTAGGTAGATAAATGAATGCAAGGGGTGAGCAGATCAATCAGCAGAGGAAGAGCAGGAATCCCTCAGGAGACATGAGGCCTTCTTAGCGCTACGTGAGGAGAGACAGACGACATGTCTCCCCTTTGAGGTGTGGAGGGCTTGGGGGACTCTTGTCCAGCGTTGGTCAGTCTAGAAAAATGTCTGAAAAAGATTGTGTGGGCATGGCGCTCTGCGGCGTAACAGACGGTAAAAGCAAGCAACAAACAGAGCTCTCTGAGAGCGAGAGGAAGACATGCCGCTTCTCCAGACTCAGGCTGCTTGCCATGAAACTGGGACCCCAGCCATGCCCTGCCCATCCTTACTCAGAGGAAACACAGAGCTCTGAATCTGGGAAACATGATCCTGGCTGTCTTTCTGGGGGTATCTATGGGGGGAACCTGATTGAACTGGTCCAAAAAGAGCATGACAGAGAAACCTGGAGTCAGTCCTGTGCAGTGAGATGTGGGAGCAGGAGGATGGGGTAGAAAACGCAGGCTCAGACAGTCTGGACGCTGTGGAAATGGGGAGAATTCAACATGAAATTCTTTAAAAATATAATCTAAAAACAACTTTAAGGTATTACAACACATATTACCAAAACAACCTTTTTTCTTGCTTAAAAAAAGTCAAAGAATGGAAAGAAACAATGTATCTTAAATGTCACTGCAGTCTAACATTTATATTGAACTGAGTGATGGAAACATGGTTTCTGTGCAAATAGAGAAGTGCTCCCCATTTGAAATGAGTTTGCAAAGGCCTGCCCTGCTCACCAGGGGCATAAATGAAAACATGATGTGGGCGTGCACGGCCATCCCAGTTACAGATTAGGATTCTGACACTCAGCCAGAAAATCCATTATGGTGTGGAGAATAAATAAAACATTGAGTTGCACCGTTCACACCTCTGTAGCAGCTTCCACCATTATTGCAAAATTTGTAGTCACAACTGAGATGGGCCCGACTCATGAATAAAGCAGTCTGGTGGGTCCTAAGGTTCTGAGCATAATATCTACAATCAGGTAACATTTATGCGCTTAAATTTTCAGTAAAATACAATCACTTTATCTTTTTGTCTATATTTTGAAGCTCAATTTTCTAAAAATATCCAATATGGCTAGAACAGTAAAACAAATTGAAAATAACAATAATAAAGGAAAACTTAAATAACTCTGTCTGAAAATGAAAGAACATCTTCCATTAAAATTCATCCTCTATATTCTGATAATCTAAAATTTAAAAATGCAGTCAGGGATTTTTATATTTATGTATTTATGAAACAGAAGAATATGCATATTTTTAGTTTCACTTCTGAATAATTAATTATTTTAAATGTGATGTAATTTTAATGTTCAGTAACTAAACACACAAACCATCCAGCACATGTTTTGGACAGATAAGAGGGGAAGGAAAGAAAGAGTACGCCAATATAGATAAACATAAAGATAAATGAGTAACAAAGAAAGAATAGCACCTTGTAGCATCTCTATAAGATTACGCTGGGGTTAAACCAATGGATAAAATACAAATGAGAAAAATATACCGTAGCATGCAAGACTTAGAAACTTTTTCTATTAAATGAATTAAATTAAATGAAATAGAAAAATAAATGTACATGGATTTCCCACAATAAGAAAGCAATGTATTTTGGTAGATGGTCAAGAATACTCATTAGATACTCATAACTTTATGACCAGCACATAAATATTCTACTGGCCAGGGTTGTCTGGCATTTTTAAGATGCTTCCTTGGTTCAACGTGGTTGAATTAAATTAATCCCTTAAGCCTCTGCAGAATTTTATAATCTGGTGAGTGGATACGGTAATTCAGCCATTTGCATTGACTGTATCATAACAGGGCAACATCTAGCATGGAGCACACTGGTCCTTGAGATTTAGACTTGAACAGTAGGGAACGCCTTGAACATTTCTCTTTATAATTTTGTAACTAAGAGGGAAATAAGCCATTAGAACATCACATTGTCTTGTAAAGATTAGACATTTAAATGTTAAAGTCAACTAAGTTGATGGTAAAGAAAGGTTTCCTTGCAGCACAAGGAACTTTTCTGTGGCTCATCTCTATGTAATAATATTTTTCTAGGTCATTAGTTTCAATGATTGCAACAAATAATGGGTGAACGTTCCAATTTCTTATTTTTTCACTGCACATGAAAAAGAGACCACCTTAACTAATTTTGTTAAAAAGTAGATTTACCCTGTCAAGTTTCTGTGAATATTTAATTTGTACATATGAAGGCACTATATCAAACCTTTGCTTATTTGCGTTTTATTCAACCTCAGACTTCATGTGTGAGTTGCATCAAGGTGGAGTAGCATGGTAAACAGCAAATAATAGAAAATGATAAACTCACCTTTTAGTTTTTAAACAATAAATGAATGAAGGTGTGATAGTCCTAAAATGCTTGTTGGCAGGACCAACAATTATTTTAGGATCTGTCTCGATCATATTTGCATCAAAAACTTACCTTTGGTTATTCTTTGAATGCATAAAGAGCATAAGTTTTAGAAAATCATCATGTATCAAGACCGTCTGGATGTAGCTAAGTCTGTTTGTTTAGGCTAATTTACTTTTGATGGGGTTTTTTTCTCAAGGAATGTCTGCATTTATCTTCATATTCTCCACCTTCCCTGTCCCTGCTGATAAAAACAAAAAGTTTTCACAGCATGATGCTTCCACCAACAATTTGTGATGATGTTTAGGGTGATGTAAAACATTTAGAACGCAGGCTAAGACATTTCATTTGCAGCAAAAAACATTTAGTTTTGGCCAATAACAGTAATTCCGGCTATATATTTGCTGTCTCCCCTAAAATATTTGTATTAAACTATAAATTCGATTTTTGCACATCTTTCTTTAAATATTGGCCTTCTCCTTGACACACTTCCATGAAAGGTAGGAATTTGGAATATATGACAATTAATGTTCTCTTCAAAAGTTTCTCCCAATAAAAATATGGATGTCTGCAGCTTCTCCAAAGACACCGCCTGTGTGTTTCTTTGCTGCTTCCTGGATTTTTTTCATTTGTGAATAATTGTAAAATTCATGCATAATTTTTCTTTTTCATTTTTCCCTTTTTTATTGTTAGGCTTTCATATACAATCTTTATAAAGTACTTGTAATATTTGGTTGGATTGTGATAAAATGTAAAAAACAAATGTAAGTAAAAATAGTTTTGAAAGTTACTGCTATTGATACTATACTGGAAAAATGTAACTTTAACTTTACATACATATATATATACATATACATACACACATATATATACATACATATATATATATATATATATATATACATACATACATACATACATACATACATATATATAGACAGCAGGTTTTATATATATAAAACCTGCAATCTTTATACATTGGAGCACTTTTATTGGCATGGATGCTCCTTGGGTCTTTATTGAGCTTTACACAGTTCGGTAAAGGTTCACAGCAAACCTCCCCCACCTTATCTGATCTGCAAACATGGAGGATCTCTGCAGGTCAGTTTAAGTTATGCATCATCACATGCCAATGTTAAAACACAGCAATGTAATACCAATTAGCAGTCCAAGGAAGAAAAATGATATGACTGATGAAATCAAAATCTTCATTTCCTTGCGGTGTAACAAAAAACCATAACAGAGATGATGCATCTTATCAGAAATATCTACTCTGATTAAAACAAAGATGATTTACAATCCCTGTTATTGCTTAAATTTAAAGTCTATAAAGCCATTCTTCCACCTATTTTGATATTTATTACAACTGAATAAAAAAATATTTGGATGGAAAAATTCACCTAGGAGTTCCTTATATTGAGACACATAGTAAGAAGGGGAAAGGGGGAGGGTTTAAAATGTGACACTTGAGCACAGCAGTATTACTGCCACAGAGGGGCAGTAGTCCATTAAACTAATCCAATAGTGTAGAATTTGATTTTCTGGATCTGCAGCATTCACTGCATAATTTACAAAGCCAGAAACAGAACTAATACCTAAAGGCATCCTTGTGTTTTTCAGAAATGAAATAAAGAAAATTGAAATACACAGGCTTTCACAAACAGTGATTATGGTCTAGGCCTCTTAGGAGCCTTCCTCATTAATAACTCCGCACAAATCAATCTTTACGACCACCATAAAAAACGTGAGGTCTAGGAGGTCCCCAAAGCCTGATTCACCCATAAAATCAGTCCTTTACACATCACATTCAGTTGGCTTCAAACTGATTTAACCTGAAACTTATCTCCCTGATTTAACAGATGCTCTTCATTCCAGGGAGCCAAATGGAAGATAGAGGTGTTTTTATTAGCCCAAGATAATGAAAAGTCTAGATGTCATTGAAATATCCAAACCTACATAAGCAGACCAAAACAGTTGTGAGCTCAAATCTTTTTGTTTTAATTTCTGATTTCAGAAATTTCCGCGTTAAATATAGAATTTTAACAAAGTTTTTTTAAATGTTTCCAAGTCTTATGACTAATTAGCAAAAAAACAAACAAATACTCTCAGAGCTAAAATTAAGTTAATATATTTATTATCATAATCCTTTAAACTAAAAAATTATTTTCCTAAATAACATAGTATCTGAAATGTATGGACTGACTTACTTTTTGTCAAAGTTTCTACTGTAGTTAAACTCTATTTACTTTAAACAGTAATAGAATTTACTAATGAACATGTAGAACTGAAATGGCTTTTTTAAATTACAGAGCAGCTTGTGTTTATTTGCACATTAAAAACAACATCATCATCATACATCCTTTGAAATCCTACATTTTATAAGTGGAAGCTTTCTAGATTGTTTGTGAGGACAAAAAAAAGGCGAAATTTGTGGTTCTCCAAGTCTGCTCTAACAAGTTTTTTATTCCATTTACATCTTCCAGACTGCATTTGAAATGAAATATATAAAACAGACCTTTTCTTAATATTTCAAATAAATAAATGATCATGCTACATATTAGTATGTGAAAGTTAATGGTATCAACCAAAGAAATGCTGTTAAAAGAAAGAAAGGTCTTGGATACTTCTTGAAACTGGAAGCGCATCAGTTTTACTCGGATCTAGAAGTTTATATTTAAATTTTTTAAGACAATCAGTAAAACCAGCCTTTCCTTTAAAGGGGGAAGACAATAAAAAATATTAGTAATTACAAGAAAATATAAACTAAAGTATACTCATGCTAACAATGTGTACAGAATAAGCTAAATGTTTTTTCATCATTAAAAAGCCTTTGTTATGGTTTGAGTTGGAATATTTCTAAAATCAATCTTTAAAAACTCATATTGGTTATTTGCAAAGAGAAGACTGGCTGTAAGGGGAAATGCAAAGTTATACAAGAAAAGGGTAAAGAAAGCATATATTATTAATGCCTTTTCCCACAGTGCAAACACTTCCTCTTTTGATGGATGTGCCTGGGGTGCTTCTCTCTGCTCAATACCAACAGTCCCAGACAGCTCTGGCTCACGCTGCAGCAGAGAACCGAAATAGATGATGAGCTTCCCCCGGAATCGCAGACGGAGCCAGCGGCTTTTGTCTCCACTCTGAAGCCAGACATAAAGATGCTGTGAAGTCTAAGGTGAGCCTAAATTTAGAGCTTCAGCAGAAGGGTAGACCAGAGTGGTAGCAGGAGATACTCTAAGAGGCGATGCCATCTCAGTGGGCTGACAGGAGAGGAAGCTACATGGATGCGATGTATACCTCTGTAACAGACAGGTAGATGTGCAAAAAAGAGGTGAGACCAAACAAAACTGCTGTCGCCTTCTGCAGGGTGTAATAACAGAAATCCACTATATTGAAGAATGTTTAGAGTCCTCACTTGGATCAACTTCAAATAGCAGGTGAAAAAGCTGCTGGAGGATCAAATCATAGAAAAAATTAAACTGTGACCCTCATATACACTGATGACATGTTTGCATTTAGTCGGATATGACTGTATGTCCTGCTACAGCGTAAAACTGGGCCTTAGGCGTTAGATTTTTGCAGCCTTTAACAGGTTTTTTGTTTTTCCAGAATTGATTCTTTCATCACCTTTAACCAATTTCCCCTTCATTGTTGAAAAAGAAACATCCCTACAGCATCATGCACCTATCCCTACGTTTTATAGTAGGAGTGTTTTGTTGTAATATTTAGGAGGAGGGAGGCATTCACCCAAAACCCAAATAAGATGCAAGATATTTTGTGGCTAAAATGCACCTAAATGTGAAAAGTTCAAGATATAGACATCTGCCTCTTAAGATTTTAAAAGCACAACATGCATAAATACTGTAAGGCTTATTTGTAATTCCAAACTTCAATACACAATAAAATTTCATTGTGTATTAAAATAAAAAAAGAACATTACAAATGAGGATACAGTTAAATATAAACCTGCAGTAATGAATCAGTGCCTCTCCATGTGAACTCTGAACTTCAAGTGAACCCCAGTTTGCTCTTCCAGCTCTCTTTTTAAGAGGCATGCCTGTAGACAGCATGAATCTTTTCCAAATTTCTCTTGGCAGAGTGTTTAAAAGGAAACAGAAAATAAAGGAATCTGACACGATGAGGGTCGAATCTCAATAACAAACGTTCCCTGAAGCTGTCGACGCCCCAGACAGCGTGTGACGGTGAAGGATGTCTGGCTCCACAGATGAGAAACCAAGTAATCCTGAGATTTCACACCATTTCTGAGCAGTCAGCAGTTGAAGACAGATAGCAAATGAACTCATGTAATGGTCAAATCACTATTCAAAATACCTTAGCAACAGTTAGAATCCTTCATGCTGTGGTCCTGATTGTCAGCCCGTGATTTTGCAGTCCTCCAATGGGATCGCTTCGCCGCAGTGGGGAGGAGGCAGCAAGGCAGGGGCTTGAACAAAGAAAAGAGCGGTTTCAACAACATTGGAATATCAGTATTCCCTCCACATTTACCGCTATCATTCTTCACACCCACTGAAAGAACTCTTTAGCTTAGTGTGTAATTACTGTGTCACTTAAAAGGCAGAAGTTGTGTTGCATGACTGGAAGAAGTCTTTGAATGTAAGCCTATGCAAGTCCTGCTGCACTCATACTTAAAATTAGATAAACATTTTCCCACCAGTTACACATAAAAAAAAACATTTAGCATTAGAATTTACAGATCTGCCCCATCATTGTATTTCATAAAATACATTTTTTTCTCTCTTTTTCTCTTCACTGGGAAAACCGACTTCAGACAAAAATAGATCAATACATGTTTGGTTATTTAAGTCCCTCAGTGACTGAAAACTATTAGCTTCTGGCAGAAAATGCAGTTAAGTGCATTTTTTGAAGCGCGTCTCATTTCCTAGGTACAATTTGCATGACTGCTCTCCTTTAGACATCTATTAAATTAGATCAAAATATATTTACAAAATCAGAGGCGCTAGATTCATGTCTGGGCATTGGTTTAGATGTGAAATAACTAGGCTTAACACAGCTTTGTTCAGATTTATTTAAATAAAATTCATAAGATATGAATACCTTTAAAAGGCAGATAAAAAGAGAATCTGCACTTTGCATAGTTTGCAAACAATATCTGATAAAAATAGACATGTATATTTTCTTATAAATTTAAATTGGTAAAATCTGAGATTAGCGCTCTCCAGTGTTTATTTTTCTTTCATTTTCTTACCACATTCATTAAGGGATTAAAAGATCATCATATTACAGAAGAAAGGACGCAATAGGATTGCAAGAGAATAACTAGAATTCCATAATGAAGTCTAAACTCAAGCCCACACAACATTACTCAATCATTTTATCCTATTTGGAGGCGCTGTACTCTGACATTCACTCTCCCTGTAGGAATGGAACTAGTGCAACCAAATGGAGTGCTGTGTGTAGGCTGGTGGAAACAAAAGGTCAAATTCAAAGTCACACACCTACAGGAATCATCGACTCCTGCTTCCTGCTCCTTTAGCTGAGGATGCAGGGACCTGAAAAGGCAGACTGCAGATATTCTACTCAAATTGTTATTTTCTACAATGACCTTCAGGATTTGAAAAAAAATATCTTTTTTAAACACCTATTAAACTTGTGAATTAAGAAAGCATGGATAAGCACAAGGACAGACCACCAATCTCATATACCTTTTGAACGGGATAAATGAAATATTCTCTCTCTCTTTTTAGAGGCCTAATCCCTATTAGCAAGGATGTAGGAAATGTGCCACCTGCTTCCAGTCATACAGCTTGGGGCCTAAGTGCCCTTGTGACACCACACTAGACGTAATCTCATTAACGAATGCAAAGCCTCAAATGCCACTGGTAGAGAAAGATACGCATTTCAGTCATCGCTTAGCGATGTCACAACCTTTTAAATTCGTTTGCATACTGAAGTTAAAAGACCCGTTGCAAAACTGACCTAAAATATTTACAACCATAGTTTGTTCTTTGATCTTTTGCACATTACAGCCACACATATTAAAGATCCTATATTTTGCTTTCTTAGACTTCCAAGATAAGATAAAAGGATAAATATAATAAAATATATTTTCTTTGGTACAACTGCATACTCATTTTTTGTAAAGTCTTATAAAATCTAAACGCGTGAGTGCTGCCTTTTTATGGCGACGCCCTGCAGCATATCCGGTATGGGGCCATTTTGGGTATTAGACTATTCTTTAGAAACTCTGAACAAAGTCACAGAACTTTGTAGCTGAAAAGCACATTTTGTATAGCACATTTCATCATTCTGCTTCGCGCCATCTCTATGCTCCCACTCTGCAGAATCTGTTAGTTCAATCTCTAACGTTATGCTCTCTCTGCTTCTTCTCATAGTAGCTTCATCTCGTCTGTTCCTGTTTGGCTGTGACTCCATCCTGGAGAGAAATACCGCATCAGCTGTGCTGCTGCCATCAACACCTTTGTTTATAGATGTTGGAGATCGGCCTGTTTTCCAGTGCAGTCCTGTTTCTCTGACTGTGACTGGCTGGATGTGCTCTCTTCATCCTCTGATATGTGGGCGGGCGCGGAGCTCGTCTGCCTGGGTGTGTGCTTCCTGGACGTATCTCTGCTTCCGTCTTCTTGAACCCCAGTCAACCTCTGTAGATGGCCGCTCACACTGAGTA